>NC_138058.1:32810945-32840945 GCF_964194185.1 Rhinolophus hipposideros | reverse complement strand
TTTTTATTTGATTCTTAAGATCCAAAGGCTGCTGAAAGAACAATTGAATAAAGTTGAGGATTGGAGAAGCTTGATTTTCTTGTTCTCTGTGAAATGAAACTCTAGTCTTTTTCTTCCCCTTCCTCTTAAAAGCAAAAGTCTGCTAAGGGGTTGTAGCTGTGTCAAAGCCGTTGGGATGCCACTGCTGATCACTTTAATTACTACGACTAAGGAGGATAAAATTAAAAGTAGCACCATTGAAGCAGTGGAAGAAAGCTTGCCTAGATGTCGGTGAACTGTGAAATATAAAAATTGCATACCAATCCATTTTTATGGAAAGGAAACAAGGAATTACATTACTTATTCTTGAAGAGTTTGTCCTTAAATTGTCAAGTTTTAGTAGTACATCTATCTATGGCAGATTATAGATGATTTCAGAACGATGAGGAAAATAGTAACTTGAAGACACTCTGTGAAAGGGCTAAAGATTTTTTTCAGTTTATGTCCAGAATGGTTAGTTCTGATCCGCCTGTTTGAAATGTTTAAATCCATCGTATTGAAATAGGAGCTCTTTGCACTGTAACAGAACTTTTGCCTTTTCCTGGGGATGTTAGCAAAAAGAGAAGTAAAGCTTAAATGTACCACATTCATCACTTCTCAGAACACTTATAATTTAAAGTCAGGAACCTAAATTTTAAATGGATATACGTAAGTTAGTTTCTGTTCACCTCTCAGCATTCAGTAGGACAAAAGGGAATTTAACCTGAATTGTATAGCCTAAGTGTAAGCAAAAAACTTAATTTTTAAAAAATCACAATAATAGTAAGGCCTCAGAAAAATTCTGTACACCTGTTATGTAATAGATTTGACCAAGTGCTTTGAAATCAGACAGACACTGATTTTAATTCTTACTATGCCATTTATGATATATGACCTTGGGCAGTATATTTAAGTGAGATTCATTTTCCATCAAGTCAAAGAGATAGTAGTTAACCTTACAAAGTTGTCAGTAGTAAATGAGACAACATGTGTGAAAACACTGCGCAGGCACAAAACTAGCATTTACTCAAAAATGTGTCATAACATGTAAAAAGATGGTCTTGGGGAGAGAGCCCTCCTAAAATACAGCTTCCATCAAACCCTCTAAAAAGTACATCCATCTTACAAAATCTAAATTATCCCATATAACTCAGTCTAACTCTAAATGATACTACATAGAAAAAACGTAAATATCATCAGACTCATTCTTGGAAATAGGAAGCCTAACTACTAGGTTGGTGTGCAAAAGTAATTGCGGTTTAAAAGATTAAAAATAATTGCAAAAACCGCAATTACTTTTGCACCAACATAATACTTCAATTTCAGTTTCTTTAAGTGTATTTTGAATAGGCAGGTAAATGAAAGATGTATAGGTTTGCTATGTGTTTTATTTTTTCAGTGTACTTTTTAATGATAGCAGGTCTACGTGTTACCTTATCTTTGTATCCAGTAAAAAGATTTATTTATTTCAGCAGAAGTAGTAAACAGGTGATTTATGTATAGCTATGAGTCTCTGTCTTCTTTTGAACACAGAATGGTCAAAACAGATAGTACAAAACACATTTGTGTATTTGGGTAGGTAGGCAAACCATCATTGTCAGAAATATTCATTATTTGCAAATTTGAGCAGTTTGTGCTGAATGCTATAAAAAATAATAAATAATCATTGTCCTTACTCTCTGGTCATTTTATTTCTTTGACATAAATAATATGTGTTTTTTGAATACAAGAGGATTAGATTTTGCTGCTTTCTGTTCTTTAAATATTACTACAAAAACCGACTTTTAATGGAGCTTACATACAAAAGTTAAAAGAAATAGTTTTACTTATAATGAATTTGAAAATTAATACTATCAATTAAATTTAAATTGGTTGCATAATCAATTGCTATAATTACAAGCTTTTCCTTCGGACCTTAGCAATTACCTTGTATTTTTTCAGTTGGTTCTTTGTCTTAAGGGAAGTTAATGGGTGAGAAAACAAACAATGTAGATATGCCATCCCACTGGAGAGCTCTAGGCCCAAGCAAATTGTCTCTGGTGTTAGGACATTAGTAGAAAAGTAAATCAAGGCAATCTGATAGGGAACTAGAATTCTGTCAATCAGGCTCAAGATTTTGTGCTGTGTCCATAAACTTTGTTTACTGTAGGGTTTTATGAGTTTGTAACCTGCCCTTGCAGTCTGTTAATGAGGCTAAATCTTGCTACTTGAGAATTGAATTACAGCACACCTCTGGGCTAATGGTTATAAACAGAAAGTCCCATTAGGGCTGCATTCTGATTTGTTCATTTGCATTTTTTTCTATTGTGTAGAGAACAATGATGGGTAAATAGGTACAAACAAACAATTTACATGGAAATTGATAAAGTGTCCCTAATTAGTATTTAGAGTTGGTTTTATTAATGACTGCGTGCTTTATATTGCACTCTTTGTAAGCTCTCAGAAAACTTTGCAGACAGGAGTGTTATTGGGGGAGAAAAGGGGACGCCAAGGGGAAGGGGGTCACTTATGAGAGAAAAATCAGGTTCCGTTTCATATTCAGAAAGGCAGAATCATTTCATTTTAACTCAGGTAAGAGGACCTAATACCACTTCATCTTAGTCTGAATCACCAAATTCCAGCTCTGCAAGAAGTTATCATTCACACAGTGAAATTGACTTAAACCTAGTTGCTTAAGGCGTATCAAATAATGGTTTTTATTAGTGCTCTTAACTTTTCTTAAGTTTGAAAGAGGAAAGTTTAGTAAAAGCTCAGTTTTCCTCAGCTGGTTATTTAATTTGATACTGTTTGGGATCAGATCGTTTGGTAGTTAAGAGCAAGGGCTCCTGTGACATCAGTTCTAGCTGTGTAACCTTGGAATTCTAAACCTAAATATTCTCGTGGGTAAAAAATGGATTATGAAAATTAAATGAGATCATGCATATAAAGCATTTATTACATAAAAGCTAAGGAAATAATCAGCAACCATCACCAAATTTACCATTATCAAGCCAGTATTTCCTTTTATTTCTATTATATTTTTCAAGTTCAGAAATAGTAATAGTGAATTGAAGATTTTTGTATATTATTCTTTGCATCTTCAGTCTCTCCCTGTCCAGTGCTTACTACTCCTCTAACTACAAATAAGCTTGTGCCTAAATACGAAGAAAAATTCCTTTGAATGTTAAATCTTCTTTTGCCCCCAGCACAATTATCACCCACTCTAGGAAGCCTACCATCTCACCTCTTTCCTTCCTTCTGACAAGATTCTTTTTTTAAAATAAGAGTAGTACATGTGTATTATAGAAAATTAGAAAATGAAGACAGATGAAAGAATACAAAAATATCACTTTTCGACACCCAGGTATCTCTACCATAACTTTGTGTGAATACCCAAGTCTTTTTCTATACATATATTTTTATATGTGTATTTATTTTGCTAAAATGTATAAACTATTTTTTTTCGGTCAAGTTGCATTTGTTCTAATTTAATACTATGCTTATATTCAGATTTCTCTAATTGGTTCAACAATGTCCTTTACAACTGGTTTATCCAAACCAGTATCTAACCCAGGACTGTATTGTACATTGTAGCTGGTTAATCCCTTTTGTTGGTGGTGATGGTGATTGGTTAGTTGGTTTTTGTTGTATGTTTGTTTTCATGACTCTTTCTTGACAAAATGACCATGTCTGTTGTTTTGAATATCATATCTTCTGGATTTGTTTGGTTGCTTCCTTGCTGAGTCATTTATCATGTTTCTCTATCCCTTGTGTTTATGATAAACTGGAAATTATATGTAAAGGCTCAGTGGATTCACTTTAAACATGTGGATTAGATTATTGTAGGTGGTATGCACTGCATGTCTTCACATCACAAACATGACATACAGGTGACCCAACATTAGTGATGCTAAGACTGACCATTAAATTAGCGGTCCCCTTATCCCTGATATAGTTCTGATCTTTCCATTTACAATTAGATTTTCCTCTTGTAACTAGGAAATGATCTGTAGTGTCACTTAATTATATGTTCCAATTACTACTGCTGTGTAACAAACTACCCCAAATTTAGTGATGTAAAAAATTGTTTTTACATTCACAGATTGTGAAGGTCAGGACTTCACAAAGGACACAGTAGGGATGCTTGGTTTCTCTTCCACATTGTCTAGGGCCTCAGCTAGGGAGACGTGAACAGTTGGGGGTGACTCAGAATGGTGAAAAGCTGAGATCATCTGAAGGCTTCATCATTCACATGTCTGGTATTGGGTGAGGAAGACTCAAGATTAAATTCAGCTGGGACTGTGGATTGGAATACCTACATGTAGCTTGGGATTTTCACAGCATGACAGCTGGGTTCCCAGAGAGTACAAAACGCAAGAATTTCCAGAGAACTGGGCAAAAAAGGTGTGGCCTTTCCTACCTAGCCTTGAAATCACCTACAACACTTTACATACTGTTATATACAAGTCACTAAAGCTTGTCCCAGATTAAACTCTAGCTCTTTTTTTTTTCTTAAAGATTTTATTGGGGAAGGGGAACAGGACTTTTTTATTTGGGAACAGTGTGTACTTCCAGGACTTTTTTCCAAGTCAAGTTGTCCTTTCAATCTTAGTTGTGGAGGGCGCAGCTCAGCTCCAGGTCCAGTTGCCATTGCTAGTTGCAGGGGGCACAGCCCACCATCCCTTGTGGGAGTCGAGGAATCAAACTGGCAACCTTGTGGTTGAGAGGGCGCGCTCCAACCAACCGAGCCATCTGGGAGCTCAGTGGCAGCTCAGTGCAAGGTGCCGTGTTCAATCTTAGTTGCAGGGGGCTCTGCCCACCATCCCTTGCTGGAGTCGAGGAATCAAACTCGCAACCTTGTGGTTGAGAGCCTGCGCTCTAACCAACTGAGCCATCCGGGAGGCAGCTTAGCTAAAGGTGCCATGTTCAATCTTATTTTCAGGGGACAGAGCCCACCATTTTTTGTGGGACTCGAGGAATTGAACTGGCAACCTTGTGGTTGAGAGCCCACTGGCCTATGTGGGAATTGAACCAGCAGGCTTCGGGGTTAGGAACATGGAGCTCCAACCACCTGAGCCACCAGACCGGCCCTAAACTCTAGCTCTTGATAAGGAGTGGCAAGACCACATTGCAGAGAGCATGTGGGATGAGAAATTCTGTTGTGGCCATCTTTAGAAAATATAGTCTGCCACAGACTATATTGATATCTTGTTACCTATATTGATATCCTATATTGATATCCTGTTCCCCATCAGACATTTATCTAGGAGCTTTAATAAGAGTTGATAATCCTTGCCAGAATCAGTTGTTCTTTTATCAATGGCAAAGTTATGTTTTTATAGTTTTACCTTTTAAAGATTATTATAGCTGTTATTATTTTGTAAGGTAGAGCCTTTTCTCATTGACTATGACTATTTTAGTTACCCTAAAATTCAGTTCCCACTGAAAAGACAAGATAATTGCTTGATTCTTTTCCTCTAATTGCTAATTTTCAGGAGTTATTTTAAAAGTTTCCTGAAATGAGTTTATACATTTTTTAAGAACTATTTAAATATCATAATGAATTAGTGAATCTTCATTGATTCAGTGTGTGATTTCATTGATTCAATTCATTGCAGTCATTGTTTTTTTTGATACTGAAATTGTTTCAGTTTGTCTACTGGGAGCTTCAAGCTTGTCTCTGGGTCCATTTGATGCCCCTGTTAATCTAACCCCATTAATTCTGGCAGCTCTCATTCCTAGCCCTATCAAAATTTGTGAAAGAATTGCCTAGGGTTGAGCTCCATCAATCTGGTGTCTAACCCTGCGCCTAATAATGTTACCTACCAAATTTAATTGCTTTTTTTTAATGTTCAGACTCATTAACCTCTAATATTTCCTGTGGTCCATTACTCCCTTGTTCATGAAAGCCTCTTCTACTTTGATTCTCAGGGTACATCAGTGTTCAAGTCCTTCACCTCTTCTTTCTCTGTCTCCTTTTCCTCCTCTTATCTGAATGTAGATATTTTCCATATTTTAGATGGTAGTCCTCCTTTTTTCTCTATAGTACCTCTTTAGGTGCTTTCATACATTCCTTTAACTTCAGCCATAAGCTCTGTGGTCATAGCTTGACTTCACTTCTTAGCATCAATTTCACTTCCAACTACCTAATAACATCTTTGCTTAGATGTCCTGCCAGCCTCTGAATCCCAGTCTGTCCCTCCCTTCTTATAGTTCCTCTTCATGTTCTTAATTTTATTTTTAGTGCCATAGTTCTACTAGTTGCCCAAGTTTAAAACTTCTGAGTCACCTTTTTTCTTCTGTCCTCATCTAATTAGTTACCAAGAATTGGTACAGGTACAATTCTGTCTCTGATATATTTCTTGCACTTGTCTCTTTCCATTCCCACTGCCACCATCCTAGTTCTGGATCTCATTACAGCTTCCTAGGCTCTTATAATAATAGCTTCCCAACGAGCCTTTTTCCAGTCCCTTTATTTACTGTTGTCAGATTAATCTTTCTCAGATTCACTTCTGGTCGGTCATTCCCCTAGACCAAAATTTTATTTATGTATCTGTTTGTGTGTTTGTTTGCTTACACACACACACATCTCCAAACCTTTAGTTTGCCCTTGCTTTCTTTAGAATAAAAGTAAAGTGCTTTACCCTGTGGGGCAGGACCCTTGCCTACTCAGCTTTATTTTTCTTGCCTTGTCTTTCTGGCATTATTTTTGCCGTATGCTAGGAAAACTGGACTATGTACTTTCCCCCAATATATTTGCCTGCCTCAGTGTCTTTGAATTATTCCTACCTCCTAGTCTCTCCTGCACTGACCCACCTAACTACCGACCCCCATCTGTACCCGTTCCAAGGCCTGCTCATTCTGCAGGCCCGTGATGCCTTCTGATGCATCATGATGCAGTCAAAATTGTTTTATCTTTCTTCTGAACTCTTGCTTCATTTTGATCAGACCTCCTTATTGTGGCTGTTTTACCTTTTCCTCTATATTATAAGCTTTTGAAAGTATGAGTATAAATTTTCATGTTTGAAATTTCTGTATCAAGTACCAAGTTATGTATTAAGGACCAGAGATACAAAGATAAATCAGATACAGCTTCTGCCTTCAAGTAGCTCAGTTCTACTGAGAAGGAGGCAGTTATAAGGTAACTTGACAAGTATTATTTTAAAAAGCAATAGCACACACATGTGCATATGCGTACACACATGATGCTATCATAACATAGAAGAAGGAAAACGTTATTCCACCAGTGGGGAGGAAGGAAGAATAGTCAAGAGAAGTTCGGTGGATTTAAAGTGAATCTTGAAGAATGAGTAGGAGTTAAGTAAGACGAGAGAAGAACATTCTAGGAAGAGGAAATGACATATTCACATTCATGAAACTACATGATACAAGTAATTCTGTATGAATAGATGTGAGATTTAATAGAGGTTGGAAGAGGTTAAGGGAAAATAATGCTGCAAAGATATGTTGGGGCCAGATTACTTCAGGCTTTGTTTTGTTGTAATAATGCCTTATTTTACATACTTTCCAGTTTACAAAGCAATTTCACATTGATTATGTGTGATTCAAATAACCCTTTCTTAGTTGGCAAAAACTATTTTATTCTCTGTAGTTTTTGGTTGTTCTGAATATCAAAAAACACATTAGATTTTACTTTTCTCAATGTGCATCTGGAGGGAGAGGAAGTAGGAATGGGGATAGTACATCAGTTACCCAGTTCTGATTTTAAAACTGCCAATAACAATAATTTGTATAAGTAATGTACTATTCCCATTCCTACTCTAGCCCCCTAAAAATGCCGTTTCCTGTATTTGCTCAACATGGCATAGCACCATTACCTGTTATCAAAGATGTCTTTTAGTCAGTGCTCTATGCCTTTATTAGAAAATAGCAAGTTAAATTCTATTCTTAAAAAATAAGATATTCATTGAAATTCTGTTTTCAGTTATGACTTTTTTTTCTATAAGGCTGATTATTTTATAAATAATAGTTTCTGCTATTTTCTCAGTAATACATATTGCCAAACATTCTTTAGGGGTAGTTTGAATTTTTAACAGGCATTTTAATACAGTAATTTGTAAATGTTTTTTAAAAATCTGATTCTAGGATGTCTTTTAAAAATGGTGTGACATCCAACTGATACAGAGCATCCTATTTATAATGTGGGCCAAGCACCATGCTGTAAACCAGTTACTATCATGATGATCAGATTGAAAATGAAATTGCATTTCTGTCAATTACTGACTTGGCAACTGTTCAATATATCTTAGCAGCAAGATGAAGAGCGACGTCGGCAGCTGAGAGAGAGAGCTCGTCAGCTAATAGCAGAAGCTCGATCGGGAGTGAAGATGTCAGAACTTCCCAGCTATGGTGAAATGGCTGCAGAAAAGTTGAAAGAAAGGTCAAAGGCATCTGGAGGTGAGTTAAAGAATCTTGTATCATATTCTACAGACAACCCAGAAATCCGCAGTAGACCTTTTGGGACTTTTTATTCTTACTTCAAAATGTTGCATCAAATAAATAAAGTTTCCAACCTATTGATGTGTTGCAAAAAACCTAATGGAAGCATAGTAAATCAGAAGATAACTGTTGCTGTTTTCCAAATCAACTTTTTGGCTTAATTTTTGACAACTCAAGAAGTATTCTCTTAGAATATGATTTAGGAGAAAACTCATACAGACTTTGGTTTGTGATTCCCCACAATACCTCGTTAAATTGTATTGGGAATAAGATGCAATCAAATCCTCACTATCTACATCACAAGACTTGTTAGTGGTGAGTTTTGAAAAATCATGAAGGATTTTCACCTTGAACCAGATCTTCAGAAAGTAGCTTTAACAATGTCCTGGCATTATAGCCTGACATGTAAGAATTTTGAATAAGTCTCATATCTATTTCTTCTTAGTTTCCTTATCCTAAGAGGGTCTTCTTCAGTATTTGCAGAAATTAGTCTAAGCTTGATGTTGGAACAAGGATGATATATATGAAGATAACTTTAATTTTGCCTCCCAGTGCTCAATTTAGGCATCTTTAACTTAGAAATTTTTAGATTTTTATTTAAGAGGAGTATATTCAAGAGGCCTGTGAGTTTTATTTTGTTTTTTTAATTTCAAAGCTGTATAACCTATTTATCTACCAAAACATGCTAGGTACTTGTCCTGTGATAGTCTTAGAATGCTAAGATCACTGTGACGAGTAGACAAGTGAGGACTCGAATAAGACCTTAGCAAACTGACACAAAGCTAAGCTGTTCCTAGGTCAATAAGTTTCTTCAAAGTAAACTGAAACCTACTGCTGTTATTTCTAATTGTTTCCTTATATTGAAAGCTTACTGTTGTAGAGAATTCCAACTAATGCCTATAGCATATGACCTTCCCTCCCATAAATTGGAAAGCTGCTTTCCCAAACAGGTGTGTATCTGTTCCTTTGGTTTCTGAGTTAAATTATTATGGTTTCAGTTAAATCCTTCATCTTACCTTTTCAACTCCTCTATCGTTCAGAATTCTTATTGCAATTTCTACACTGTCTACTAAAGTTTTATAGTAGCATCAGTAACTACTCACAGCTACATTTATATAATGCTGTGATAATTTGCTTTCATTTATTATTAACAACAAGATGTTTCTTTGATGTTATAAAAACTCCAGATGTACTAAGTAAGTCTTAAAAATCTGTCTCCTTCTGTCTCAGAATAATAGGAAAAAAACTCATGTTTTTTAGACTGTCCTAAAGTTACTATTGCTACCTGCCTGTGGCATCATAGACCCGTAGGAGAATAGTCTTAATAGCATACAGAGACATCCAATGTCTCTTTTAATTTTTTTTTCCCAGTGATGAGCAAGTAACAATGGTAAATGAGTGTAAACTCTGGGAAGGCTTAGAATTAAATATTTTGATTGGTGATGTGGGATGAGTCAGCTATGTAATTGGTCTCATCTCTATAATCCAACCCCAGTTGAGGCTAAGCCACAACTACACTAAATAGAGAGATTTTGTCAAGTTTTACAACCCCCCAAAATGGGTATCTTCCCTACTTCATAACTAGGGAAAGTGAAGACCTGATTTTGAAATCATTCAACAGTCAACAAAGTAAATAAAGAGCAAGTAAGGATTTGCGGAATTAGCAAAGAAGTACAGACTAGAACAGGGAAAGCCAGGTGAAATGAAGATGGGACAGGGTTGAATAGGTGACTTATGAGAACCATCTGAGGAGTCTAGACTCTGTTCCCTGAGACCAAAGCAACCAGGGTCATTTATCTCATAGAACATACCATACCTTGGATGTTGGAAGAAGCCACATATCAGATGGTAGTTTCTAAATCAGAGCAACGATTTAACTACAAGTGGAGCAGGCCTAGACCCTGACCTCAGTGGTGGATATTGGCCTGTCTCCATAAAGGCATATGGATCAGACTAGGTCTGTTTTGGCCTTAAGGTCTAGCCGAAGCTATTGGGACTGGGAATTGGGGGAAGAGACCTTAAGGAAAGGGAGAGAGTAAAATCTCTGCCTGGAATTCATCCATTCAGACAGACGCATTTATCCATTGAGCAGTACCAGCCACAGTGCTAGAACAGGATTCGGAAAACATCTTGAAAAAGACCAGTGTACGTACTGTAAGTTTTGCAGGCCCTGTGGTCTGTCTCAACTACCTACTCAACTCTGCCCTTGTAACCTGAGAGCCGCCTTGAACAATGTGTAAGTTAATGGGTGAGCCTGTTATTTACCCCAAAAAGGTGGTGGACTGGAATTTGCCTTTATGCTATAGTTGGCTGACTTGCATGGCAAATTAAAAATTCACTTGGATTCGTAAGAATCTAATTCCTAAGTGAAAATGACACTGTGAGGTTGATAAGTCAAGGGAAAGAATTAGCAAATTAGTGTCCACTCTTTTTAGTGTCTAGTGGAAATCATCTGGTCTGAATGAGAAATAGTGTGAAAGGGGTAGAGAGAGATAAACAGGGGCCACCCTAGATGGAGGACTAGGCTAGGAAGACTTTGCAAGCAGTGGTCCAGAGTGACAAGAGGGGGTAGTCATGAGCTAGAAATAATACGGTAGAAGCACAGTCTGGGGAATGTGTTGAACGTGATCATTACTCAGACTCATTGCCCGAACCTCCTTGAAAAGCGTGCTTTTCCCAAATTAAGCAACAACTAGACTCAGTGAAGAAAGGAAACTTGAATAAGTTTGAGGTGAGGTGTCTTCAGCTTCATGGTGCCTACAGAAAATATATGCAAGGTATTTGAGGTCACGGATAGCCATATATTCAAGCAACCCACTTGCGTCCTGTTACAACCAGCAATGATCTAATAATACTTGTGAGATAACAGAATCGCACCTATCCAAGGAGCTACTGCTTAGCTTTTCCTTGTCCTCTTTTTGACATCATTTTAAGACTTAAAGAGAATCCAGTGATAGTGTAGTATACTACACATGTTTTTTCAATTTCTGCAGCACTTTGTAATTATACACCTATAACAGCCTTATTTTAAAATTCTCACTTTATGTAAAAAAACTTGTGGGTTCATTCTATTGTATTGCTCTTACTTGGTAAGATGCAGGTGTTTGGGGACAGAGTTTGGTATTTTCATTTTTAGTTCTGTGGTATTGTGGTCAGAGAAGATGGCCTGAATTTCTGCTTTGGGAATTAAGAAGTTTTTATTTTGGTTAAATAAATGTTAAATTTTTGTTAATGATCCATGGGTACTTGCAAGGTTTCTATCTTGTTTTAAGATGATGTTATGTCACATATTTATTATATATTATATATTATCTATGATATATATTTTGTATGTTTTACATATGTATGTATTTATTCTATAGCTTATCATGTTGGTTTGAGTTAGATTTAGGGTCATTCAACTTTTAAACTGACATTTTTGCTTCTCTTTGATGTAGATAAAGTAGTATTGTTTGATTTTGCATTTCAAATGAATAAAGAAAAAAATTTTTTTTTATTTTGTCCATGAGAATGTTTGTGTGCCTATGCTATCCTTATTTCAGTTTTGGCAGATAGACTTATCTAAATTTGTTGAACCAAAATCTTACAGGCCTTCAATAATTTTTATTTTCAGCTTCTATTAGTAATGCATTTGTATTGTGTTTTTCATCTTTTTTTATTTCTATAGAATAACTTTAGAAGTTAGGTATGCTATAGGGACCTTCAAAGAGAATTTTAAAATCATGATACAAATGGGAATTTTTTTTATGAATATGTTTTTAATGATAGCCTTAGTTTCTTATTTGTTTGTTGTTGTTTTTAAGTACAGATATTCTTTTTTTTACTGTCACCAAATATCCTTGTTTTTCATTCAATTTATTTATAAACAATAATTGTTATAAGACTGGCTTTATTGCTGTGCTATTATTAATCACGCCACTGGGATCCCCATTTTGCTTATACTGCTGTGCAGTGTCAACTGGGAGCCATTGTCTCGTTCTGGTGCATGTCCAATCTCCTTTCACTTTTTCATACATATATTGCACATGCCATACTTGCAAACCAGCTTCTATTGTGTAATGGATCTCTGTTTTCTGTCACTCTCACCTACTGGGTTTTCAGTGCTTAGCCATAAAGATACATATAGATACAGGTATTGATATAGATATAGATACATCTTAAAAACACATTCGTGCACTTTAATTCTACTAGAATGCATTTATACTATTTCCATTGGTGTTTAAAAATGTGTAACATTAACTGTTGGAAAGAATTCAAGGGTTCATCGTAAAATTGAAGTCAGTGAATAGAATGAAAATGGAAATCCGTTCTTGAGAAGACCTGAGCTTTATAGGAGATCAATTCTTACTCTTGCCTTCCCAAATAGTAATCCTTTTATCTAAGGTTAGCAATACATATATAAACATTGAGTTAACCACTCAGCATTACTGGTGTGTGGTAGTGTAAACAGAGATTTCATTTAGCTGGGAAATAAAATGAATGGCACCTGCTTAACATCACACAGGAACCCAGCATTGTATAAGTGCGTAATGAAAAGAGGTACAATTTGTACATATTTCCAGAACCTGAAAGTACACATATCCAACCACATTTCCAGACTTAACTATTTCTTTTCATAGGAATACTATCTTTCTAGTCACTCAGGCTGGAGAACTCATGTTGACATCTGCCTCACTCTTCCTCTCCTCTGTATCCCTCTTCCAACCACCTATTTACTATCCAGTTGATTTTCAAATCATGTTACTTCCCAGTTCTTTTATCCTAGGTTGGGCTCTCCATTCTGCTTCCCTGGGATTATAATAGTCTCCAACCTGTATTTCCTTCCTGCAGCCTTTCTGTACTCCTGTCCAACATGCATGAAGAGTGATGTCACGTGGATAATCAACCCATGTGCAATTTCTAGACCACTTTTTCTTTCAGATGAAAAAGCATATAGGAATATCATCCAGAGTGATAGAAAAGTATTATTGAAGCTACCCTAATTTATAAAATACATAAGCTTCACTGCTTACATTACTAATTATTTTTTACCTATTTCAAAACTAATTATAATAAGACACTTATTTTAGGAAACTGCTTATATAGACTAGTCTTTTCTTTTTCTTTTTCTTTTTTTTTTTTAATTTTATTGGGGAAGGGGAACAGGACTTTATTGGGGAACAGTGTGTACTTTCAGGACTTTTTTTTTCCCCCAAGTCAAGTTGTTATCCTTTCAGTCTTAGTTGTGGAGTTTCAATCTTAGTTGTGGAAGGCGCAGCTCAGCTCCAGGTCCAGTTGCCATTGCTAGTTGCAGGGGGTGCAGCCCACCATCCCTTGCAGGAGTCGAAACCGGCAACCTTGTGGTTGAGAGGACACTCTCCAACCAACTGAGCCATCTGGGAGCTCAGCGGCAGCTCAGCAGCAGCTCAGCTCAAGATGCCGTGTTCAATCTTAGTTGCAGGGGGCGCTGCCCACCATCCCTTGTGGGACTTGAGGAATCGAACCAGCAACCTTGTGGTTGAGAGCCCACCGGCCCATGTGGGAATCAAACCGGCAGCCTTCAGAGTTAGGAGCATGGAGCTCTAACCGCCTGAGCCACCGGGCTGGCCCTAGACTAGTGTTAAATAGCACAGTGCTGATCATATTTGAGCATCAGTGTCTCTTCATTCCTATCAAGTAAAACTGAAAGTTCCCATTCTGCCCCTCACGGCTCTGTGCAGTTTTACCTTTCAAGTCTTATCTCCATTATTTCCCGTTAAGTATGCTCAAACCAAATAGGACTTTACACCTACCCATTCCTGCTTTCAATGCCCTCCTTTCAATTGTACCTTTTCAAATCCTGTACTTTTCTTAAGACCCAATTTAAAGGTTAGTGCTTCCACAAAACAATTCTGCTACTGTTGGCAAAGCATAATCTGTTCATCTTTTGAATTTGCTCTGCACCTAACTTTTACTCCATAACACCTGTCCTACACAGTAGTATAGTCACTTGAATGTGTATCTTTAAGGTAGATTAAGCGTCTTATATAATTTGGTGTCTCCTCAACATCTAGCAGTGTATTGTAAATTCCAGATGCAGAATACAGTAGAAGTTTCTGGAATAAATGAATGAGTGTTGAATTTTATACTTTCACTCTAGATTAATTACGGTCAGTAATAATCAGTAAAGGCTGGTTGGCAGCAGCAAAGTACTGTGCTCTAAAATCTCTTGATAGGAAACTATCTCTAACACAGAATAATACAGGGAAGTGTTCTGAACAGTTATTTAGCATTCAGAAAATAATTCATTTACGTTTGCTACAAAATTATTTACAGAAGAATTTTTGAAGGTAATGAAGATGAAGATTCTGACGTTTATGAAAGTAGTCAAATAGTTGTGCTAAGCACAGCTGATTAGAAAGGATCTCTCACCTGGGATTGTACTTAAATATCGTAGCCAAGTATAATGCCTTAGTGCATTTAGCAATGTTTTTGCCCTGGGGGAGTTTCTCAATCTTTTAATCTTTCTTGTGTACTTCTAAATATCTTACATAGTACGTGGGAAATTTTCAATAAATGTAAACTATTATTGTGAATATTAATGCTCATAGTTCGTATTTACTTAGGAAGCCCAAAATCAAACACAAAGCTGTACAGGGAAAAGGACAAATATTGAGGACTAGGATAAAGCTATAGAATTTGGGAATTTCTCAATTGTTATACTTTATTAGTAGTAAAAAATAAATTGTAGAATAGTGTGGATATTCTTCAACTCCCAGGGCTAGACAGATATTTCTCCAAAAGGTATACTACTTGTCAATAGCAGAATTTAAAGCTAATCTCTAATATGCCAATCAAGTTGTTTCTATACCTTTTCAAATTTATAAATATCAAAATGACTTAACCAATTTTATCACTAGGATTTAGAAAGGAAACAATATATAATAGAAATCTGTAATGCTAAAAAAACACCTCAATTGTGACCTAAAACATTTTACTAAGTGTAAAAAAATATTGTAAGACTTCTTCATTCCCATGTATTTAATTTTGAATAACAGTTTTTTCCAGTTTTAAGTATTCCAAGATACACTGTTTTGTTTCTGAACTTTCTTTTACATAAAGGTACTGCCTGTTCTAGTCTCAGTCTTATGTCTTAATTTATCTATAACGCTTTTATGATGATATTGCATTAATAACACAAAAGCATTCAAGTCTGCAAACAAATGATTTAAATATAGCTACAAGTTTTTCAAGAATGATTTGTTTCTTTATACATTTATATCTAATAAAGGTTAAAAAGGTGAAATTTAGAAATATTATTTGATGACTTTGTTACCTAACCAACTTTATTTTTGTATGTTGTTAATTAGAGATTACTAATAGAGTACTTTTTAAAATATAGGAACTCAGCTCAGTGACAGCATGTGGGAAATTCTCAAAACTTTTGTATCGACTTTAATGTGATAATTCATCTTTGACATATGAATGTAAAATATAAATGTTAATCCAATAGTGAAGGAGTGACTTAAAACTGACTTTTTAAACTTGCTAATCTGTGACAAACTTGAATTTGAATAACTCATTAAAATATTGGTTATCTTCTTTAGTATTTTGGACAATGTAAAACAGAAATAATATACAGTATACTAACATTATTGCTACATGTTCCTACAGATGAAAATGATAATATTGATATAGATACTAACGAGGAGATTCCTGAAGGCTTTGTTGTAGGAGGTGGAGATGAACTTACTAACTTAGAAAATGACCTTGATACTCCTGGTAATTTCAAATTATAAATATTTTGTGTCCTGCTGCATGGCATACTTTATCATTACATTTTATTATTATCTCATCAGTGGTGGTAATAAGTTTTTTTGTAGTTTTATTACATCTTATGTCCTTACAAATCATTTAACTAAATCTACTTTCCATCATTATGTTACTATTTTGTTTCAGATTTAGTTAAAGTTAACAATGAAATTGGAATAGCAGCAAACTATAGTTTGTGTTCTCTTATTACTAAGACTCACCTTTTTTTATTATTAATATCAGTAGTACAAAACAACATACCGTGTTTCCCCGAAAAGAAGACCTAGCCGGACCATCAGCTCTAATGCGTCTTTTGGAGCAAAAATTAATAAGACCCGATCTTATTTTACTGTAATATAAGACCTGGTCTTATATAATGTAATATAATAATAATATATAATATAATACCAGGTCTTATATTAATTTTTGCTCCAAAAGATGCATTAGAGCTGATGGTCCGGCTAGGTCTTATTTTCGGGGAAACGGTAATAATTAGACATTTATACACCTCACATAAGTGATAACCCCAACAAATCTACTACCCATCTGACACCGTATGTAGCTATTACAGTACCATTGGCTATATTCCCTATGCTGTACTTCACATCTCATGACTATATGTATCTTTTACTTATAGTTGACATTCAGTATTATTCTATATTAGTTTCAGGTATACAACGTAGTGGTTAGACATTTATATAATTTATGAAGTGATTCCCCCTAATAAGTCTAGTACTCATCTACTGCTACACATAGGTTTTACTGTATTGACTGTATTCCCCCTATTGTATTTCACATCCCCATGACTATTTTGTAACTACCAATTTGTACTTCCTAATCCCTTCACCTTTCTCACCCATCCCCCAAACGCTCTCCCATCTAGCAACCATCAGTTTGTTCTCTATATCAATGAGTCTATTTCTGTTTTGTTTTATTCCGTTCTTTAGATGCCACATGTGAGATCACTTGATATTTGTCGTTGTCAGTCTGACTCTTTTCGCTTAGCATAATAAAGATTCACTTCTGTATTTCATGTTATATGAGACAATTTGTTAAGCATTCAATAATTGGTTCCCTTCCGAGCCTAAATATTTTGTTTTGGTGTTGTAGAGTACAGATATAGTACCATGGAATACTTCAAATGTAAATCTAAACCATGGATCAGATTTTTCTGACTTTGTTTAGAATTGATAGTCTTACTTGTAATATTATTTTGCAAATTAAATATTACTACTAAAAAATTATTTTATACACACTTAATAACTGATTACAATTAAGAAACTTTGAAAACTGCTTTTATAGACTGCTATTAATTTAATACCTTATATCAAATATTATACCAATAATCACATTGGTAATTGACCTTATAAGTTATTGTTTAAAATATAAAGATGATTATGGTTTAATAGATGAGTGTTTCATATGCATTTTATTAAGTCAGCAGCAGGTAGCAATACAAAGCTTTGTGTACCAGAGGGATTCCATAAATGCTTATTGAAGTCTTGTAGCAATAAAAAGTCTTTAGCTATCTCTCTAGATTAAAAGGTAGGGAACTGGAGTTCCTAATATTTACCTTTTCCTATAAAAAGCTAAAGACAGTGAGAGCAGGTATTCTTCCCAGCCCTGACATGCTCCTGAAATGCTAACCTGCTTTGTGTCTTCCCCTGTCTGAAATCCTGCTGTTATTTCTCCAAGAAACAATCAACCAGGGTCTTTCTAACTATAGGGAAGAACCAAGAAAACCCATGCCCTTTAGTCAGCAGCTCCTTTATGGTCTAGCATTAAATTATACTTTACTGGGTAGAGATCAGTATGTTTATAATTGTGTAAGTCCAGGAGAATGCTGATATCTAAGGAAAAAATTTTAAATGTTTAACCCAAAATTAGGACTGTCTTTCACTTCTTTCTCTTAATACTGTAGAACTTGGGTAAGTTTGGTTTTTCTTTTGGAAAAGATTTTTGTTGTTGCTTACCCACCCTTTCACCACAGCCACCACCAATGGCTTTACCAGAAACCAGTAACATTCCCTTTACTGCTGAGGGTATCCATAAATACAGAATGGAAGCCTCAATATTCAACTTATGGAAGTATAAAATCAATGACAGTAGTGATGCATGTTTCCTGATTTTACAATGAAGACAGGAAAAAGTAGCCATTTCTTAGGCAATGTGAGGGGAATTTTCTAGTTTTAATAATAGGAATTTCGTGGGATACTTTAAAGGTTGATTAATATTAGGCCTAACAGGCTTGACTCTTGTCCTTTTTAAAAACTCTCTTCCTACGTTATGTATGCCAAAAAAAAAACACATCTCAGTCTTTCTGTTTTTGGAATTAGCTAATATATTGTTTACAGCTCGTAAGAATGCCAGTAAGTATTGGCATGTGCATAGAACAGACTCTCCAATTCAGGCTATGGTTTATTTCATGGCAATAAGAAATAGGAATACAAACTGGAATCTGGAAGAACATAACATAAATTATGACTTTTATCCTTGCTTTATTTCCCCCAAAATTCTTTTTTTAATATATATATAAAAGTCATAATGTTTTAATAATAAATTTATAATCTTTATCTTGATTTGACCACAGTTCATCAGATATTGTTTAAAAAAGAAGCCTGACAATGTAAACTGACCAATTTGCATAAAAGTAATGATAATAGCATTTATTAAGAGTCTTATAATTAGAAAACTTATTAATCTTTATGAAAAATACCATTCACCAAATGGTTGGCATATCTTTTACAACCATTTTATTAAAGAGTTGCTTTGAGTGAATTTGTTTAAGTAGAATTATTTGTTTCCATTTGTTTCTGAACTATTTTATTATTGAAGATGAACGTCCTTGCTGAAAATAATTTGAAGTTGTTTATTTTAAAATTTATTTTAAATTTCTATCCATATTTAATACATTTCAAAATCAGTAATCTTTATAGCTGTATTTGTACCCTCTAATTAGAAAGTATTTGTAAACATATATCCTGTTTCAATGCTAGGTATATATGTACACAGATAAACATTGGATTCTAATTGTATACATGACTGTCTGAGATCATATTAAGAACTTATTTTAATATGGTGTTATATGTGTAAATTTAATATACTAGAAGAATTGAAAATGTAACATACAATTTAGAATCAAATTTATCACCTCTTTTAAATATCTACTTTGTAATAGCTTGTTTTATTATGTGTAACCTATACAGTTACCATAAATACGTCAAATACATTCTTAGGTTTTCAGGTAAGCATAGCTACTATTAACTGTGGTATAACTGAATGGTCTTTAGGTATATTGACAGAATACTTTAAAGGGACTCATTTAGGAGGGAAATAAACGTGTGTGTGTGTGTGTGTGTGTGTGTGTATTTATATATATATACAAAGAATATATGCTAAGAGACTAAATCTTAATTGTTCCCACCACAACAAAGAAATGATAATTATGTGGCATGATAGAGATATTAACTAATGCTGTGGTGGTAATCATATTGCAATATATAAATGTATCAAATCAACACATTGTACACCTAAAATTTACACAATATTATATATCAACTATATCTCAATAACAAAGAATATGGTGAACATACTTAAAGACTACTCAGTTATACTACAGTTATTTAGTATGTAGTCATATATGTATGAGTATGTATGTATATATATATTTATATTTTATATATATATATATAGAGAGAGAGAGAGAGAGAGCGCGCGCTGTCGGGTTTGATATGCTATTTTACAACCTTAATGTCCTTTTTTTAATATAGTGATATTTTTATGATGTCCCCTAAATTGATATCCTATACACATAAATGCATCTCACTCGGTTATTCATAGTATTTGCATATTTAACAGAACAAAACACTAAGTTGGTGGACTTGAAGCTGAAGAAGCTCCTAGAAGTACAGCCACAGGTGGCGAATTCACTCTTCAGTGCTTCTCAGAAAGCTATAACTGAGAGCTCAGAGCAAGACATTAAGGTAAATCTTGTTTAAAATATTTGACTTGGTATCTGTATATTCTAGTTGACACTGGCACTTTATAACCCTAAAATCAATTTCTTAAATTCTTCACATTAAGATTAAGATATAAAACTTTCTTATTAAATAGCCAATAAATTAATAAATATTCATATAGTAATCAGTATTCATCTACTTTTTTCAGAGAAGCTACTACTTTAAGTTGATATGGTGGTAAAAGTAGAAACTATTCTTCTATATGTATTTATTTTTTTCTAAGAAGAATATTGCTAAGAGAATTCTAGCAGTTTTCTATTATCCTCAACCTTTGACCTGTTAGATGAACTAAAATTAATGTTAATTAATACCTGTATATGGTATGTGATAGAATATAAATTTTAAAGAACTTGCATGTGTTTTGTGCTAATACGAATCTTACCTTTTGTATGATTTTAGACAAAATGCCACATTATTATTATTAGTATTATTATTATTTAGACTATATATTACCCCCATTCATGCTGTCCCCCCTTTTCCTCTCATTGTATCATAAATATTTTTGTAGCTTTAGGGTACTTCTAGTCCTGTATAACTTTTCACCCACCTGCGGACTATGGGGACCGCCCTGCTGACTGAAAGGATTTCCTTCCCCTGACACAGAGATGCTTTGAAGTCCCAAAACAATGACTTTCATTGCTTTTCCCTTATACTGTCGGTTTCTATAAATTGGTGATGAAAGTGTGTGGCAGCACCAGAGGACTTTTGGTCTCTATCTTTGAATAAAAGGAAGCCTGGATCAGGTCTGATTTTTTGCGTTCAATTTAGCTTTCTGCAGTGGATTTAATGCAGAATGAAGCTGGCCTAAGAATAATACAATGGATTGAAAAGGCTAACTGAATTAGTGGGTTTAGAGGAATACATTTGTAAAGTGGCAGAAGTCCCTAGTCATAAAAAGGTTTCTTAAGATGGGATTTGCTAGCTAATCGCACTGATATTTTAGCATGTTGCCAGGCCTCAAAAAATTTAGCTGTGTTTGTTTATTTTGGTAAAGACTTGAATTTTGGACTATTGGGCAGTTATTATGAGAACAGAATACACATTTTTCTAAACAAACAAATAAAAGCCAAAATTGTTTCTATTCTAGCTACATAGCTAGCATATTATAAGCATGACACTAATAATAAAGATATAACTTTAAAAAAATAAAATAGAGGTATTTTCATTCTTAAAGTTTAATAATTTAAATAGATGAAATTGGTTTCGCTTTCCCAAAAGATCTTGCATAGTAATTTTTAAAGTTATTCCAACAAAAGGTGTGCTTTAAACAGCTTGTCTTTGTATGGATCTTTTTGGTTAAGATTTTTTAAATGGTGCTTATAAAGAACATATAGAGTCCATCTGTTCTCTTGAAGCTTTCGGCATTGATTTGGGGTTTTATGTTTTTTAATAAAATGCAGTTTACACGTTTATAAATGAAGCATTCTGTGTTTGTGGAAAAGGATAAACTGTTACCTTCCCTCGAGGATTCTGTATCCCAGGCCTCCTTGAGGCTAGAGAATAGGCCATTGGAGGACTCCCTCATTACCGATTGTCTCAATGCAGAGGAAGGGCAAAGTCTTGGTAGCTTTTGATAACCAGTTTCAGCATTCAGCAGGCTTAGCTATTAGTCATGCATCTTAGCCTTTCCCTATTTACTTTCAAAACACTTAATAAAAATAATAAAAGATTAGGTATAAAATGAAATATTTGTTTGGTACACAGCACCTCGATATCTGCAGCTTCCACACACTGCAGTGGTTCAGTCTTCTGGGATATTTCTTGTTGATAGAACCATTTGAATTTGTTACCAGTATTAACATAGGAAGCTCTGGAAAAGATAATTGTAGTTTCTTTAGCTGTAAAGGGCTTACTTACAAATCTGGCTTTGGAAAGTTATAGCTGATGAAATGCAGTTCAGTGGGGTAGTATTATAATCCTGCCTTTTAGCCTTCATCCAGTATTAGTGGTTTATCTCTGGGCATAAAATTAGAAACTAGTTCTTCTTGTCATACATGTATGTGGGGCTGGGCAGAATAGTGGGGGGAATAGACAGAACAACATGGCTTTTAAGTGATACATATCATCAGGAGAAGACACAAGGGTTCACAGTGTCTGATGAATCAAAGTTATCAAGAGTGATCCTCCCCTTAAACCATGTCTCCCAAAGTTTTTAGTTATAGGTAACAAACAGAACTTGCAGTTGAGCTATTTAGAGCTCTTTAAAATCCTTTTTCTTTCAAAAAGTTTCTAAATTGGCATTATCTTAAATCAGTAAAAATTGTTTTACTAATGTGCAGGTTCATGTTTATAAGATCAGGACTCTTTTGCCATGTTTGTTTTACTTTTAGAGTGGCACTGAAGATCTCCGGACTGAGCGATTACAAAAAGCAACAGAACGATTTCGAAATCCTGTTGTATTCAGCAAGGATTCTACAGTCAGAAAAACTCAACTTCAGTCCTTCAGTCAGTATGTTGAGAATAGACCAGGTAGGTACACTTTTTAAAATGTTTTTCCATCTTAGATTTAACACCATACACACACACACACACAAAAACACACACACACACACACACACACACATATACACTATACACACATATATATGTATGTATATATATGTATATATACACATATATATGCTGATAATGTAAATTCACATTTCAATACACAGATATCAAGCTTTATAATAATTTTACATGTCTTTCCGTTTTTTTTTTTCTTAAGAGATGAAAAGGCAGAGATCAATACAGGAAGATACAAAGAAAGGAAATGAGGAGAAGGCAGCGATAACTGAAACTCAGAGGAAGCCATCAGAAGATGAAGTGCTTAATGTATATTAATTTTTTGTGTGGTTTCATGATTGCTGATAATTCCAAACTGTATGTGGAAATAGTGCCTTTATTTGTTAAAATGAGATGTTAGGTTTTTTTAAGATGTCAATCTCCAGTGCATTCAAAGCAGAGTGAGAGGGGTGCACTGTTGAATTAGTCTGCAGTGTGGTGATAATTGTCAGATAAAAAAAAATGAATTTTTCAGAGTTCCACAGCCCCAGCTTCCTTGAGACATTTCCATCAGGGCACTTCCCATAAAGAGATTCCAGTATTGATCTACCAGGAGGATTTTAATTATTACAATAGCAGATACCGCAGAGCTGCAGTTAGAGGGAAAAGTCACATGAGACCTGCTAGAATTTCTCAGCCAACCCATTTTGTTGGCTTGGGTTAATGGGTGTTCAACCTTTCCATTATCCAGATCAGCCGTGAATTACTAGCTGAATGATGTTTGCATTAATATAATATATATGGTAATTTCTTCACTTAATTAACGGGGAGGTTCAGCTCAGTAGGGGTATGGGCTGATCATGTGTAAAATTGATTTGTGAGGGAAATATTTGATAGACCGCAGGGAGAAAGCTGCTTTTGATGGACAGCTGCGGGACAGAAGGAGGAAGAACAAGTTTTAACTTGAATTTTTGTCTGGAAGCATAGCTCTCTTTAATGGTGCTACTTTTTTTATTATCTACGGTTTGTGTAAATATTTTCATTGTTGTTACTGTTAAAATAGTCTGTTGGATTTTAAAATCCTTGTAAGTGCACCCAGAGTTACAAACTACATTTTAAGGCCCTAAAAACTTCTCATTTTCAAGTTGTTGTACTAAAGACCTCCAGGTCTTAGTGCACAGAATAGTGGATTATGTGGCATGATTTTTAAGGTGCCGAATACGTGAGTATGCTATATACACATATTAAAGAAATCTGATTATAAACTTTGTTACTATTTTTAACTGAATCAGTCAGTAAAAGCAATGAAGTTTTATGTGTTGCTTATCACTTCTGCTTTCTTATATCTTTGTTACATGTATTGTATTATCTTCGAAAACCAGTATGTTCGTTTTGTCCCTCTGGATGGGACTGCGAACAGAAAAGTACTTTTTGAAATTGCTCTGCTCTCTGGCAGATAGGTACAAAAAGCATTCACCAGATTATTCCAGATTTTAAAGTTACCATTAGCATTTCTTCTGTTGTTATAATTTTTCTGTTATATATCATATTGAGATGGGAGAATATCTATATTGTATGAATCTTTAAAAATGCAGGGACTTATTTGATCAAACTATCCTGAGAAATGATCAGTTTTATAATTTCTTAAAATATTTCAACTTTAAGTTTGTCAGCTAACATAATCAATTTAACACTAAGCTGGTGTAAATTTAGTTAATGTGTGAATACAAATTATTTACTAATTCCCAAGATATATGTTACACGTATGAGTAGTCTTGTTTATTGAGCATGGGAACTCCAAAATATGCTCATAAATAACATACTTCTTGATTTTGTTTCGTGTTTAATGAGTACCAAAAGATAATTCCTCGTGGCTTCTTAGAGAGTAATATGCTTCTAGGTTGGGAAGGGATTTATTTGACAGAAGAAGATTGTTCACATGTATTTATCTGAATAAATAATGTTTTAAGTGCTGATGGTAGTAATGGTGGTGGTGACAGTAATCACGTAAGCAGTTCTTCAGTATTTCTCAGCTATTTAGGAAAGAGAGCCCTAGAAATGTCACCAGGTAAACAGGTATTGCAGTGGGAGCTATAATTAATCCATTTGTAACCATACCATAGATAATAATCCTGCCCCCTAACAATTTAAATTTGTAATATGAAAATAAGAATTAAGGCTATAGTGATACTTTATAACAGAACTGCTACTTCAAATAAAACTTCTAAAGATAATTTTCTTAAAACATGGATGATGGTAAAAAGTAAAATTTCGACTTGAAATCCAAATTTAATTAAATAGAAGATTAACCAAATCAGCATACTCGTTGCATTAGGTCTTATATAACAAGGTTTGAAACCACCTGTCAAGTTAGAATTCACAGCTACAATAATTAGTAATACATCAACAGAATGACCGGTAAAGTACAGGAGCCAGCTGGAGGGAAAATGAAATATTAGAAACTTCTCTCTTACCATTTTTTAAAAGCATTTTAAATAGTATAGTCACTATGAAAACAGGAAACATATCTTTAATTTTGTAAATTTTTTTTGAGAGAACAAGTCTGATTTTTTAGGATACTTTAAGAATCAATTCCTTAGTAAACTTCCATTTTTGTATATTACACTTCTAAATTAAAGGTGTCATTGGTGTTTGTTTTGACAATCACCAAGGGGAAAATTGTCTTCTGTCCTTGTCTATCCTTAAATAATAAGGAGATTTTTTTCCTAACTTAGTGTTAACTTTTTAAATCTGGCAAATCTGGTTGTTAAATTATAAATATAATACTAAACGGTTGAGATTTTCTCTATTTACAAAAGTTTTACTATACATAATACATATGAAAATTCTTTGAATCACAGGGAGTTGCGTTTTGGTACTAAGGGTGATACTAAGGGTGCATTTGGTTCTCTAGGTAAGTGCTTTACTAAGTGTTTGTAGAAAGGAAAAATGCAACTTACAAGTGATTTTTTTTCCTTCCTGTTTGTTCTCGTTAACAGAAAGGGTTCAAAGACACCAGTCAGTATGTTGTAGGAGAATTGGCAGCACTAGAGAATGAGCAAAAGCAAATTGACACCCGTGCCGCGCTGGTGGAGAAGCGCCTTCGCTATCTCATGGACACAGGTACGGTGCCCAATTACACTGTAAACAGTTTTGGCAAATTGAGCGTTCACAAACTCTTATAGAGTTTTGGAAGTGTGAATCTTTGAAGCCTGAATGTTCAGCAGAACTGCCTTGAAAATAAAAAGGCTGCGATTTGCAGCCACCTCTCTGGGCCCTGGTGATAAGAGTGCCTTCATGGGAAGTGATAACTCGCCCTGATATCGTGTGAGCCAGCACTATTGAACAGTGTGCTCATCCATGCAGAGTTGGAATACACATCTGTGCCTCATTGATATGCCACTGCTTAAAAAAAAAGTAAGATCTTCACTGTTCTACTGATTCATTGGGAAAAAAAAGATTTGGCCAGCTAAAGCCATGTACTGCATGAAACAGAGCACTATGCATAGGGGACGGCTCCATGGGCTAGATCACTGAAATTTGAGAATGCTATCTGGTTACTGATGCTCCACAATTTTTTTTTTCCAAGAGAACACGTTTTTAAAAGTCTATAATACTTTGTGTCACAGTTGCGTTTGAAAGGATTAAGGTATATAGGAAGGTTTGTAAAAATGGGTTGGAGCAGCAAGTTAGCTTCTAACCAGAGGGTAGATTGGCATTTCATGCTGATTGCCAGTAGTGATTGAATAGATCTAAGTGCACAATAAGTTATTGAAAATAAACAGTATGTGTGTTTACGCACGCACACACGCACGTATTTCTTTAAAATGCTGCTTCTACAAAGAGGTGAAAATGAGAAATAAATTCAAATCATACCAAATTAAATTATATTTTTAAAAAATTTCAAGATATGAAAGAGTAGAAAAATCCATTTCTTTAATCAAATTGATTGCCTAAATTTTATGTCAGTGTTAAAGTAGATTAAGTAATAAATTGGATTAGAAATTAGTAGTAATAGATTAGGATTAGGAAGTGTTCCTGAAATTTTTCCATTTGCCAAAAATATATTTTAAAGAACTCAAAAAATATATATATATATATGTCAAATATATATATATATGTCATATATATATGACATTTAAAAATGCCTATACTAGTGAAATCAACATATTGGAACAGGAAGAGACCTTTGGCTTTACCTGGCCCATTGGGTTTCAAACTGTGTTCTATGCGGCCCTCTGTGTTCAGAGGCAACTCAGGGTGGCCAAGACAATGAGGAAGCAGAGAGCAAACAGGTGTCTGGATTTCTTACCTTACTTCAAACAGAATAGCTCTGAGTTATTTATTTGAAATGGCACGCTTCTTGGAAGAGTTCATTTAAAGAAAAGTTTCTACTGCTTAAAATTTAAAACCAAAAAAAACTCTTTATTTTTATTTTTTGAAAACTATTACCTAAACCTCTCATTGTACAGAGGAGTCAGGGGCACAGGAAAAGCTCAGTGTCACATAGATCAGTAAGGCCAACTTTAGATTAGATTTCAAGTTACCAGAATCCTCTTATACAGGAACCTTCCTGCTCCACCAGATTCTTAAAACGCTTTATCATTGCCCTAACAAGTTACATGTATGCTCAGTCTTATTATACACACACATTTGTTTGGATTCAACAGCTGTCCTATAAACCAATATTTTGTTTCACATTTGCATTTTTCCTTTGGTTTCTAGGGGATTTTGAAAATGTTAGCTATGTTAACTATATAAAAATGTAAATACTAGGTAGTGTAATTTCTACAATACATTTTTAAATTACTGCGTTTAAATATTTTAAGGAGACCAATTTTTTTAACAGATTATTTCAAGTGGACCACCTTTTGCTCTTTGTGTTTGATAAAGTAGATGTTGCTATACAAGAAGCATTGTGCCACTAGAGAAAAGCAAGAAATCCTGTTTCCTTCTCTTCATTCACACTTGAATCCTGATTTATTGAGGGTTCTAACCAAAATAGACTGAAGTTTGGTTTTTTTTCCCATCCCACATATTACCAGTGAAGCTTTGAAGGGGCCCCCTTCTTAACAACAAATCACTTGTAATCTGAAAGGCAGTCATGGAGTACAAATTGATTCTGGAGTCCCTTCAGGGCTTTCTTTTCCTTTCTGCACAGGACAGATTCTGATCTAGACTGGGTTTGCTACTGCAGATTCACACTAAAACTGACTTGGTTCCCCAACTTGATAAGCTCCAAGAATCACCCTGAACTGTACTGAATCTCCTCCAGCCCAAATAATGGTTTCCTTAATATGTGCCTAAGCCTGGTTAGCATCTGAAGTAAGATATAAGATGTTAGAAAGGGAAAGCATATATTCATCCTCTTCTTTTGGGGGGTTCCAATAGTTCTAACTTTTCCTTTACTATAGTAGTTAGTACCTTTCCTCTGGTATTTAGAGTTTTCTATGCACTTTCTGAACCTCAGCCTTAGAATTAAATAGAGCAGATAGCATCAATATTCTTTACATGACCAAACTGAGGTTTGGGTAGGGGAAATGACTCATTTAAGGTGGCCTAATTAGTAATGGCTAAATTAGGGCTTGAACCTGAGTTTTTAGGGTTTTCCAACTCTTGAGTCAGTCCTCTTTCCCACCATATCTTCTTTACAGAACAAATATACTTTATCTCTATTGCAGTTTTCATACTCTTGTAAATGTTGACTATATACAACTTTTTATGGATTTGAAATTCACATATCATAAAATAGCCATTTAAAAATATACAATTCAGTAGCAAGGAGTATATTCATAGTGTTGTACAATCACCACCACTATTTCCAGTGTTTTTCATCACCCTAAACTTTCTGTTTCTATGACTCTGTACTCATAAGTGGAATCTAACAATAGTTGTCCTTTTGTGTCTGGCTTCTTTCACTTAAGATGTTTTCAAGGTTCATCCATGCAGTAATATGTACAGCTACTTCATTCCTTTTTTATGGTTGAATAATATTCCATTGTATGTGTCTACCACATTTTGTTTATTCGTTCATCTGATGAGGGACATTGGGTTGTTTTCATCTGGCTACTGTGAATATGTGTGTATAAACATCTCTTTGAATCCGTGTTTTCAGTTCTTTGGGGTATATACCTAGAGTTGGAATTGCTGGGTCATAAATTCTCTATTTAACTTTTTGAGGAAATATACTCAATTTTAAATGGGTTGTGAAGTTTATTTAGAAGTTTATTTTGTGAATTGAGAATACATTTTCCAAAAGAAGCATTGTTATAAGCATCCACCTCCCTGACAAATATACAAAAACCTATTCATTTAAAATGTAACTAAAAATAATACGAATAGTTGTCCTAGACTTGAGTTGTTGTTTCCCAGAGCTTCCAGCTCTGGGTTTTAAGCACCAGTCCCTTTGACATTGAAGCTCTGGCATCCTACAGAGAAGATGGGTAGAGCTTGGATGGTGGCCTAGACTGCTAGGCACTTCCCCTGGTATGTTGGAGAAGGCTCTAGCAAGAAATGGGCAAAGGAATATGAGAGCCACAGTGGCTCCTGCAACAAGATGGGGGGAAGTGCCAGAGATGAAAATGGCGGTGGAGAAAAAAGGGCTCAAGAGATCCTAACATCCATTTGGGGAAGGGTATCGGTGACAGAGACAGAACAGTGGTGGGGATTTATATTTCCAAAATTGACTGAATTTTAAAACAGTGATAGTATGAATACTAAATAACAATACTGTATGAGTGTGTGTGTGTGTGTGTGTGTGTGTGTGTGTGTGTCTGCCATTCCACGTTGGGGTCTGTAAAATCCTTATGCAAATACTAGATAATTTTTTCCATCAGCTCTTAATGTTTTTTTAAGGGGGTAGTATTTTTTTGTTTATTTGTTTGGTAATTTTTGCAGAGAACAAATTTTTACATTTCTAGCACCTAAACTTTGTAATGGTTACTTCTTTGGGAACAGTAAAACTTATTAGTTAGGAACATGTATGTGTTCTAAGCTAACATTTTTTACGTAAGTATGGCTAATGGATCTGTACCAGCAATGTTGTAATCCTTGAAAAAATGGAATTTAGAGCAGAAATATTGGTGGGCCCTTTTACTAAAGTGCTGCAAATAGGGTTCCTGCAATGAATGGTGTTCATTTTCCATTGCCAATCTGTTTTCATTTGATGTTTCTGTAGTAAACTTTTTTACTATAGAACTGTAGTGTTTTAAACTAATGATTTATGCGGGGTTTTTTTTAAGTGACAATATTTTATTTACATTTTGAGTGT
>NC_138058.1:32725945-32803445 GCF_964194185.1 Rhinolophus hipposideros | reverse complement strand
TTTGGTTTAACCAATTGCATATTCAGATAATATCCTATATTTGCATTATATGAAATTCTATGAGAGCTAATTTTAAAATAGTATTGACTTGTTAAACCCATTAAAAACTAAAAAATTAATTTCCTCTATGTAAATTTTGTACAAATACATAGTAAGGTAGCATTTGAAGTTCAAATAGCTTAATTGAGTTTGAAGGGGGAAAGGTCATTTAATTGGTCTATTGAAATGTTAACAGAAACAGATATGCCAAGGAATGGACTTTAATGGCAGCAGGGTTGCGCTAATGTCTGTATTCACTTGCAAAATTGTTAATTAGGGCACTTTGGTAGTTCATCTGTCTTTCCATTGATGTGCTTAGTCCAATAGGGAAATCAATTTTATAGAAGAAATTCACAGCTATAATAGAATCTTAAAATGCATGTTTATTTTTTATTCCCAAGAGAATACTACATACAATAAAACCCGAGTACATTTTGAGTTAAAGACCTCTGGCTTCTCTTCTGGTTCGTAGAATGTCATCATCATTTTTCCATTTTACTTTCTTGGTAAAGTTAAAAAGTCCTATATGAATATCTGAATGTAAGTGAAACGTCTCTTAGCTGAATATTTCTAGAAACGACTGTCATTGTTTTAAGGGAAAACTAAGGAAGGAAAAAAGGAAGGAGTGAGATGTGAGTGATATTGCTGTTGATTATCCAACCCTCTTCAAGTTAAGGTGTCAGTGGCACATCAGTCTTGTTGATGCGTTTTGCTGGGTATCAGTGCTGATCACATTAACTAGGGAGAACAGATAAGCAAGAGTATTCCAAAAAATTTTAAGATTTCCTTATTAAGCCTTATATGATTCTTTTTTTTTTGTTAAGTGGAGACTTTATTATGAAGTTCTAATACTGAACGTTGTTCTTATGCAATCTATACATACATAGTGCAATTTCTACTATTACATTGACTTTTAAAAGTGTTTTTGGAGTTAAGGAAGGCTATAAGAATTAACTTTTGAACAAATTCCAAATATTAACTTCTAATTTTATAAGTTTCTTTTGTATAAATTTTGTATAAATAGTATAGATGTTTGAAAATATAAAGAATCTTAGAAATCATCTAATATAGACCTTTTATTTTGCTGATGAAAACACTGAGGCCAGAATAAGAGACTGTCACAGAGCTTTTATTTTCTGACTCCCAGTCCAACATGTTTTCCTTCTCCTAAGCCATGCTGTTTGTTATACAGTTAATTAATAATAAAAAATTGAATAACTGTTGTTCAAGGAAAACAATATAGATTTTTTAAAGTATTTTAAAAATTATATTGGATTATTTGCTATAGTGTATGCACAGTTAAATGAATCCCTAATTTGACTCTCCCAAATAAACTGAAAACTCATATTCTACTTGATTTATTTCACGTAGAGTAAACCTTTTGTAGTTTAGACTCTGAATATATAGAGAATGTAAAATATTATCTATCTATAATAAAAGTACATATTTAAAAGATTCCTATAGAAAAAAAATAACACATTTTAATATACTAAATTTGCCCTGATTTTATGATAATGGAATACGCATCTCAGGTTCCAGTGGTTTCAGGTTTATTAAAATAGATGGCTGTATATTATTAAAATATTGTTGAAAATAATTACATTACCCTGTACCATGAACAGTATAGGTTTATTGCAATGCGCTTTAAAATCATTAGTAAAAATATTAACCTATATCTTGGTTCTTTTCACTTGGTTATTTTTCAAACTGCATATAAATGTAGCCCTCATTTGGCTTAGTAGGGTAATAAAAATTCTAGAACATTTCATTGTACCAGTATGCAAATGTATTTACATAGGAATAAGTCTAGGTTTTCTTAAAGAGGGCAACAGAATTGAAAACTGAGGCCAACAAATAAATGAAAGTTTCTCTAAATCCATTGGATAATAGAGGCAGTGTTAAGGCTAACCATAGTGTTGAACTAAACAGAGGGATTACTCCTGGGTTTTGCATCAGTTGTTTTCTGCCGGGTGGCCTCACTTGTCAAAAAAAAAAAAAAAAAGTTTAACAGGCAAACATTCACATAGGCACATTGAGAAAAGAAGTATGCTTAATTCCATCAAAGCTTTAAAAAAATCAATCATTAATTTATTCTACAATTGTTGGTCATTTGTGAAAAGCATCTGGCCTTTAAGTCATAGGAACCCAAACACAAGTACAATGTGAACACTTGTGAAGAAGCTTCAAATTTGGTATAATGTAAAAAAAAAAAAGCTATATTAGCGTGTGTGTGTGTAGCTGTATTTCACTATACAACTGCATTTGTTTATTCATAATGCTTTAACTCCACTTTGTTTTTTTTTTGAAGGTGTTATAAATGCAAATGTAATATTTTTTAAAAATTAGAAAATTGTTAATTGGCTGCTTTAAAAAGTCCTGCCTTTTTACGTCTTTTCATGGTTATTTAGCAGAGTGATATTTCAGCAATCTTGGCATTACAAGTCAGAGGTTTCTAATGAAGTCTAAATTCAAGATAGTAAATATATTTTTAAAACAGTTTCAGAAGAGACATACCCTATTTTCCATATGGCTAAGTAATTGTTAAGATATTTGTTTTAAGCTGGACTTAGACACTCCTGACTGCTCTCTAATTTGATATAGCTAGTCCAAATGATTTTATTCAAGAAACTTTGGTAGGAGAATGCAGTGAAGTAGATAAATAATTTTGCAGCTATATTCATATTGCAAAGTATAGAACTAAATCAGTCATTATTACTGTACTAACAGCATTTTTAAAATAGCTTTAAAGCTAGCAGTAGAACAGCTCAATGTTGAGATACATTTAAATATTAAGCTTTAAGTTGGTCAAGTTTAATGATCTAACAATATATAAATAGGCACACACCATAACCACAAAATTATACATAGCAGGTTTTTTCTATTTATTTATTTATTTATTTATTTTTGAGAATGTACCTTTAAATTGTAAAAGACCTAAGAAAAGCCTTAAAGGGTGAAGATTAGAGCTTAAATTAGAAATAAAGAAAATCATCATTTTAATTACATGCTCTAATATAATATGAATAGTTGATATATAAAAACTATACCCTCCATGAGAACATACTATTTAGTCTAGTAGTTTGTTTCTGTACAAAGAAAATAAAATGTGGTTTAACCAAATGCTACTGTGCAGAGGCTTCATATAGAAATGATCTATTTTCTTACTGCTAAACTAATTTTACCAGATTACTCATATACTGTATTTCACTCACAACAGCTCTTTAGCTTTCCCTGGGCTTTTAATAATTACAAATTAAGAAAAACTATGAACACTTTTCATAAATAAGGTTTGAGTCAAGCAAAATAATAACTAATAATTAAAAAGTTGCTTTTTTCACAATAGAAAAAATACTATTCTTTAGACATTTATCACTTAATGCCATGAATATATTATTATAACAAGATGAACATGTTTCTACAATGTATATTGAAAGTAAATCTAAAAATTTTTATGCCATATGTAGAATTCATGTGTAAACTTTGTTTAGCCCTCTTTTCAAAGGCACTGATATCCAAAATATTGTTAGGGTACTAGAGATGAGAGGAAAATCACAAAACCACATGTGAATTATAATGTTTGAGATGGTTCTTTGAGAATGTGCAGATTATGGCTTGCATAGGGACTCCTTCCAGCTCTCTGGGAAAATGACCTGTTGACATTCTTTTGGGTCATCATCCAAGATAGGAGGGCAACCACAAGGATTTAGCAGATAAATTCATCCCCAAAGACCTTTATCCATTTCATTGCAACTTGGAAACATTCATGTTGAATAGTAGCATTAATGTATCCCATTTAGCTCTTCAAAGTGAGCCTTATGTTTAAAAAAAAAGAAAGAAAAAGATGATGATGAAGAAAATCAAATGACTAGTGTAATAACTTATTTAAGTCTTCTAAGAGGTATTCTTTATTTACATAATTCTAAAGCACAAACCATTTTTTTTCTTCATACTATTTTCAAAAATAGAGTTGAGGTCTATTATAGTGAGCAGTGAGCTTTTGAATTTTAACTAACTGAATCAGTCCTGCATGTTGCTTGCTAGTTGTTTATGACAAAGATCAGAAAATGAATTAATGTTTAATGTTGTGTTCTGAAATGAATGGCAACATTTTTAAAAGATTGGAAATTATGTCACTTAGGTTCTGTTTCTGACTCTTTTTGGACTTTATGATTCAGGCAAAAGAGAAAAGCAAAGCTGTGATAAATGTACTGAGGGTATGCACTAAGATTCACACACATGTCCTTTCTTATAAATGGTGAAAAAAACTTTTTGACTCAAACTGGAATGATACTATATAGGGTTGAATGTGCAGGAAAGGTTCCCACAATGCATTGTGCAAACCTAGAGCTAACAAACCCTGCTGCTTTGAAACCCCCATCCCCCCACCCCCAAAAGACAAAAGCACAATGAAATAGAAAGCTTACCACCGGTAGCTTTCAAAACGACAAACTAGGCAAACTATACATCTCCACCACTCCAATTTTGTCAGAATGCTAATGAGCTTGCTCTGATCTTTACTCGGCTTCCCGTGTTTTCTACATCTTCAAGGACCACATGGCGCTAGCAAAATAAAGACAACTAAATGAGAATTTCGAATGCTTTTTGTGTTAGGACCTGGTGCTTTTCAGTGGACGCACTCGTTGAATATTCTCAACTTAAAAGAGTACAACAGGGGGTTGGGTATGAACTTTTTAACAGGAGGAAATTTGTACAAAAGTAAATTAGTGAGATGAGGAAAATATGAGAAAAATTTCTGATTAATTTCCACTCCATAATATCAATGACACCTTCAGCCCCACTCATACTCTTCTAACAAGAGATGCTGATAAAAGATGAATGATTCTGTGTTGTTCTCAGTGAATGTTTAGTGGTTTTTTAATAGCAGCATTCTACATAAAAGGCACCAGGAAGTACTCCGCATTAGCAGTTGAGATCACTAGTTAATAGGATGATGTCTTTTAGCTTTTGTCACAAGATTATTAGAAAGGATGGGTTTCTGTTCTCATCGTTGCATAGTTTGGAGTGCCTATTGAGTACAAGTGCTAAAATACAGGTTTCTCAGTATTGTTTCACATGTAAAGGAAAAAGCCTTTTAATGCAACACCTTTTTCCCTTTTTACCAGGTGATTTTGTTATTGATCTCTAATCTGCCCCTTTAGCTGTATTAAATGCTTGAAGTGTTCTGCTTTTCATTGTAGCCTTGATGCTAGCTGTTTGTGTCTATAAATTCATTAACATTAAAACAGGGTCTATATAGACCATTTGATTCTATGATTTAGAAAATGGCAGGTTATGTAGTTTTTATGGTTTAGGGTATACATAACAGCATAAAGTTAAGATTTGCCTAAAGTTAAGAGTTGAGTACTTTAAAAATATGTTCTTTGCTAGAAGAAACATATTTTATGAGATTTAAATTATATATTTGTCAGGAACATTCTTCACCAGCTCTATCTCTTTTCTTTAGCAACTATGCACATACTAGAAGATTAGGAGTAGTCAACTCCATTTCTCACCATACCCATATCTAAAAAGGGAAAATGAAAACCCACACTTGGGGACATTGTCGTATATAAAGATATCTGAACTTAGAGTTAAACTGATTCTGTACGACTAATAAATAACCAGGAAAGGAAGTTTGATACAATAACACTTGTCAGGTTTTGTGTGGAGAAAAATTTTCATAATGTTTCTCACATTTATTAACACATATGTTTCTGATATTTCCATACACTATTTTTTAAATTTTCTTTTATTCTGATAAATTATATTTTTGTATGTTGAGCTTTGTTTACATGGCTTAAGATATTGCCTCTTAAGATAATTATAATTTATTCACACTTCTAATGAAATGAAGGGGGTAAAACCCGATATTAATAGGAATAACTTGGACAACCACAGTTAATATTAAGTCGGCAAAAAATAGAAACTATCTTCTAAATACAAGAGGTTTTTTAAATATTTGGTTATTCTATAGTCTCCCTCATTTAGCATATTTCTGTGCTTCTTACAAGTATGAATGGGAGTTAGTATTCATGTAATGTCTCCATTTTGTAGAGGTTCTTTCTTTAATAAACATAATGTCTATTTTCATACAAATTACTATAAAAAAGAGACCATATTATTGAAAAATATATATTAAATCAATTGAGATGTCTATTTGGGCATTTTAGTTGCAAAGCTAAAAACAATTTAAAGCTGTATATTTTATTAATGAATTTTTTTCTACCATCATATGATATACCATGGTAAAATAGAAAATAGAAGTTTTTAGCTTATTAAAGTAGAAGTTTCCATTTGATCTCTGTTGATATAAAATATTAAAGGGACAGACAGTATTACAATCTTGTCTCTGCAAAGGAACTTTTCATAAATAGAAACAAAATAAGTAAGGGAATTTGATGCTATAAAGTAAATAAAGTGACCTTTAAGGTTCTATAATAGCGTAGACTTAACCTGTCGTTCCCTACTAAAATAATTACTACTAACAATTCAGAGGGCATTGAGTCTGTGTCATAATAAAGAAACCAGTTTAAAAAACAAAATTGTGTCTGAAAATTTTCTACAAAGTAAATGTTTAACACAATTTCCAGAGGCAGTGAGCCACATCCTCTGATAGACTGTGAGTTGATTCCTTTCTGGAAGTAAAAGACTACATACTTTTGGTAAATGTGGTGTTATATGTCTGTTTTGTGTGTCTGTGTTTTCAGCTGTGTCAAGATTTTAGTTACTTTATGTCACCTAACTCCAAATATGCAAGATAATATAAAATCATATTCTAAGTGCAAGAAGTGATACAACTTCATGCAATTACATCCTAATCCAATATTCAGAAAGATAAAAAATGTAAAAGAACATGTCAAACCATTGATTCTCCCATATCCTTGGTTAGCAGAATCATAGCCAGGTGGAAGAAATAGTGAGCCAAGGCCCAGCTCTCTAACATCTCCATGAGAACCTTCTCTCTGGTGCTTCTGTCCATTACGTCTCAAAGCCCATCTGTGTTCCTCTGCTGTTAGCATAATTATAGGAGAGGCTTTTCTTCAGTGCTTAATCCTCAGTATACCTTCATCTGAAAACATGGACTCAGCCCTTTTAGCAATGAGTAGGAACCCTGGCTGGGAGAATGATAGCCAGCATCTCATTCTAGTGTTTGCTATATTCATTCCTGCTTACTAGTTCAGCTTCATAGCTGTGAGCCTCAGTTTCCACTTTACTAGAATAAGGACACTATGGCTTTAAAAATAAAAACTGGGGGAAAGAAGCTAACTGCAACCCCCATAAAGGATGAAATTCATTTAATTTTTCATGTTTTGTGATTTTCACTCATTTAACAAATATTTTTTGAGCTCTATTATGCCTAATGTACTATACACTGAGAGTAGAAACTTAACCCTGGTTAGTGAATATAATTAGTTCAAATTTAGTCACACTGAGTCAAAGTTGATGTGGTATGGCATCTAAGAGAATTGTGATAATTAAATTAGGTACCTTATATCAAGCATTTGCACAGTGCCTGGTGCATATACTGACTTCAGTAAATGTCAGCTATTATTATATATATGATCTCGTTAATACTTAAATTTGTCAAGATCACTTTTAGAGTAAAAAAAATACTAAGATGAAAAACACTAATATGTTAGGAATGTTACCTATCATCATCAAGCATTAAATAAAATATAATAAATTAATTTTTGCACATTTATACATTTTATTATATATTACATATAGATTGGAATAGGCCTTTGATTATTGAAAGCAATCAGTGATTAATAGAAATACAGTGTAAAGAAAATAATAAAGTTTGTTTTAAAAGAAGAGTTTGCATTTTAAAGTGCTTGTAGTGCTTTTACTCTTTACTTTTTTTACACTCCAACGTTAAAAATTGGTAATAATTCTGAATTCTTTTGTTTATTTTCCTTCTATATTTACAAGGAAAATTAAAACTTGTCATACTTTCAGAATTTCTTTAATCTCAAAATTTCATCTAATTCAAACATTTAAATACCTTTCTATCTGCATTTCATTATTTGAATTATTTAAAGAAGGAAAGTACATAAATTATATCTAGAAGTAGTAGAACTCAACTGTTTTGAATCATTTTAGTTCATGCAATAGGTATTGGATCACAGGATTTCTAGAAAGGAAGCTCTGATTCAGGATGTAGAAAACATCCGAAGGTTCTCATTTCTAGCATTTGTTTCTTCTTTCCTTGGCACTCACTGTATGTTCCAACTTTTTACTATATACAGTATTTAAGTATATAGGTGACTTTTTCATTTGCTGACTCATGGTTATTCATTTATTCAGAACAAATGTATGTAATTTTCACCAGTGATATTTATAAAGTATTTTCTACTAGAAATTTTGAATTGGAAATATAAAATAAAAAGATTTTAATCTAAAGAATCAACAGATCACCAGAATTTTCAATTTGGAACATGTCTATTGCCTAAAGTGAGGTACATCCTTATTCTAGACTGCAGTACTTTTTTAACACTTGAAAGAGTAGAAATTCCAGGAAAATGTGTTTTTCTCAGCAACTATCTATGAAACAAAATTTAGGCATTTGAACTGATTTGGCAGCAACATGTTTTTCTTCTGAATGTGAAATTAAATTTGTGTAATGTCATGCCAATGCTAAAATAACATCTTATACATAGAATATCACCCTTTCTTTTTAAAAAATCTTAGTGACTTATTTGTAAAAAGGCTAAGATAGTGGTTCTCAAACTTTTATCTGCATAAAAATATACCTGAGTATTTTGTTAAAAATATAGATTCCCCAGGCCCTGCCTAAAAGATTTTGATAAAGTGGATCTGGGGTGGGGCCCATATTTTAGGCAGTTTTAATACAGGTGATCCACAGACTACATTTTGAGAAACAAGGGGTCAAGATATATTAAACTTCCAGTATTACAAGTGCTAAGGGAAGTAGTACAGCAACAGCATAAAAATTCAAGAGCATAGACTTGAAAATCACCAAGATCCCAGCCAGAATCTGGGTGGTCTTAATTTTTTTTTAAAGGCTGATAAAACTTACTTCATGAAGTTATTGAGAGTCTAAAATATATTGATACAGATATAGATAAAATTTATATGAGTACTTAGCATGGCAGAGTGTTAGCACTCAATATAAAAGTAGTTGCATCAATGGTAGTAATTCCATTATTTATTATTGTTCCTACCTTTACTTTAAATTTTTCTTTAGCTTCTAAGCACATCTTGCATTCTATCCTAATTCCTCTCTTCCCTCAACCCGCAGGCATGCACTGTCCCCCAAAAAATGCCTGAAGAGTTGGTTTGGCAATTAGGCGTAAAACTGTTAAGTTGTTGGGTTTTTTGGTTTTTTTTAACCCTTGGCTTATATGTAAAAACTAACTGATAATTGTGTGAACATTTTCACAACCAAATAACTGGGAGAAAGCCTTAGGAATTTGGCTAGTCTCTCAAGCTATGTAAGTTTCATTATATGAGTTTTGTGAGACACATACAAAAATAACTTAAGCATTGTATTTTGAGAAATTTATTTTAGGACGTACATGTAGGAACCCACTTTACAAATGCATTTTCTCCTGTTTGGTTTCATCTTGACACTACCCTAAGAAACTTAACCAAGATTTTATAACTTTTCTCTTACAAAGAATGACATCACCAATGGCTAAGCATGTGTGAATTGTCTCCACAGTCCAGAGTAAAAATCAGGGAAGTTTATGGAAGAATGCAAGCTCTGCTCTAACACCTTTCTCTCAGTTTCCCCAAATGGAAACACTTTTCTTAAAAAGTATAGATGTTGATGTACAGAGACAACTGGATACATACTGACCCTTATTAGGTCCCTACATCTTTGAGATAGAACTGTCCAATTGAATAGCCGGGAACCTTCTTTTTTATTGTACAGACTTACAAAGTTCTGCTTTCAAATCATTGTTCATTCCATTGTAGAGACATTACCAGCTTTTTTCTAGTGGATTGTAAATTGCTATGTCTTTTTTTTAGCTATCAGTTATGTCTGTAACATTTTGCATAGGCATCTATGTGCATTGCATAAGAAAACTAAACATATATAGTCAGTGTATCTGATGAACATAATGTAATTAATAAGCTGGATTGTGAAAGGCATTCATCTACTCAAAGAACCCATTTCCTCAGGAAAAGTTTACAGTAGATGTTAAGGAAAAACTGTTGAGCCGGTATCTATTTTTTAAAGTAAAATTATATATTTTTAAATGCTTAATGTTACTGATTAATTTTTAGTGTTTATTACTGAGAAGTTGTTTTTTTTTATTGTTAAGACTTTGTTTTAATGGAGAATGTGGATGAATGTTGTAGAGAGAGGAAAGTTAATCAAAATTCTGCAATTATTTATATAGCTGAAAGAATAATTTGATACAAATATGTATATGTAAACAGTTATTTTCCTGAGGGAGTATCATGGACTTTACCATCAAAATAAGAGTATATGCATTGGTTTTTGCCTTTGTTTTTATGCTGGTAACATTGAGTGAGAGCTGATGAGTAAATTCACTGTACACAGCGTTATGAACATCCAAGTTGCAAGTCCTCTGCTTTTACTGAGTGGTTGTGTACGTTTTACCCACCCCAAAGCCACCCAACACACTCCCCCAATGCCAGTTCACTCTGAATTAATAGCACCACTTGGTGGCCAAAGCTAGGAATTGTGTTGAGTACCAACATTTCTTCCCCACCAGCAAGCATAATTTCCCCCACTAGACAGTTTCGAACTGGAATTTGACAGATTTGGTCATAGTCGTATCTGTTTTGCTTTTGAAGGATTTAACTATGTAAAGAGAGTTAAAAACATAAGTCAAGGAAGATACTTAGGCTGATAAAAAAAAAAGTTTTAATTTAAAATAGAAATAGTTTTATATTTCGGGTGTCAGTAACTTTCCACAGAAATAAGATATTAAAGTAATGATAATATTTTAATTTCTCATGAGAATAAAATTAGAGGAAGCCAAAATTTAAAACTTTTATACCATTTTTTTCCTCAAGTGATTAATTTGAATCTCAGTAAAAGGTTAAAATTATACTGAATGTTGCAAAATTGTCAGTGTAGACTAGGTAGCTGTTTTACTAAATTCTGAAATACATAATGTTATCAGGAATATTGTGAATATTGTAAACAGACTTGGAGTTGACCATGATTTGGAGTGGGTATGTAGGTTAAGTGTTTTAGATTGATTGCTTTGAACCTTTTTAAGTGAGCTGTAGCCTTAGAGAGGAGAGGGTGAGGGAGAGGGAGAGAGAGAGAGAGAAAGAGAACATAAAACACAACAGAATGACATATAGCTAACTGCTGGCCCCTAACATTTACGCCAGAATCTGAGAGGAACTCTTGGGGCAATATGATGTTGTTCCGTCTAAATTTCAGATCTAAAAATTTGTATCATGATAAAAGGGGGAATTAAACAAACATATCACAGGGATTAAATTGAGGAGAAATCTGAAAATATCTTTGGGAATTCTAGAAATTCTGGGAGTCACACATTAGATATTTATTTTCCCTGAAATTCTGACTGAAGGAACTGCTATTAGCAAAAGAACCTTGGAATAGACTTAAATCTTTGGGAGTTCTAGAGATTCTGGGGGAGTCACATATTAGATATTTATTTTCCCTGAATTTCTGAGTGAAGGAATTGCTATTGGCAAGAGAACGTTTGGAATAAACTTAACAAAACGTATAGCTTTGAGAAGGAGAATGTCTCATAGAGGGTTTGCATTTAAGTAGCTCCTTTAAGAAAGTAAAATGGAGAATGGGTAGTTGATGGGCTTCTATACTTGCAAGGAATGAAAAAGTTGAAATGAATGGTCAGATGCATTTTAGTTGATTGGTCCAGTAAAATAACTATGTAAAGACATTAGAAATACCATGCTCAATGGAACTAACGTCTTAAGACTTGCACCAGGTTACTCAACATGTTTACTTCTGTGGGTAGGACTTTCTGATGCTTGCAGAGGCCGTCAGAAAAAGTAAGATTCTGCCAAAAGCAATCACCATGCTTTACTCCATCAGTAATCCTAGGAATCAGACAGTCAAGGAATCCTGAAGCTTGAATAAAGAATGTGGCTTCCTACTGTGTGTGTGTGTGTGTGTGTGTGTGTGTGTGTGTGTGTGTGTGTGTGTGTTGTATATTTGTATGTAGGGGGGAAGAAAGAGGGAGGGAAAACGAGGGAGAGTGAATGAGAATAGAACAATAATAACCGTTATTATACATCATAGTACTTATATAGCATTTATTATAGGCCAGGCACTATTCTAAGTGCTTTCTATATATTAACTCACTTAATCTTTTTAAAACCTTATAAAGTAGTACTATTATCTCTTAGGCTTATTAAAGTAGTACAAATGAGGGAACTGAGGCATAGGGAGATTAAGTAATTTATCCTAGTTTTCATAGCTCTTAAAGAGAGCTAGAAAGAGCTAGAACTTAAATGCATCCTAATAATTCAGTGCTAGGTAGAGCATTCTTGTTTGGCCATTTTCATTGAAGGCTGCCTCAAATGCTCAAATGGAGTCAGAGTAGCTTTTAGTTGCCCAAGAAGTGAACAGTTTTATTTTTGGAATCCCCTGTTTCTGGAAGATATCATACACCAAACTGTAATTCAAGGATCTTACGGGCACATCTGCATAGGAAGAAAGGCTGACTCACCTTGATATCCTTGATGCATAGCCCTGGTTCAAGTCCCAGTGGCCTACATGTCAAGAGCAAACAAAATCCTTTCTACTAATGGATGAACTAAGTGAACAGAATGTTGGTTGGTTGGTTTGCCAGAGGTTTGTTTTTCTTTTTTTATAGTTTTTCTTATTAGAGCCACTCTGAAGGCTTTGACAAGATTGGCCTGAATTCTAAATAAAGGGCCTATTCTGGTAACCTTGGTTACCTATGAGTGTCAAGTAGGGTGGCTAAGAGTGGTGGATCATAGGACAGATTGCCTGGATTCACTAACCATTAACCAGCTGTATTATTTTAGGTAAGTTATCTAACCTCGTTCAATATTTGATGCTGTCATCATCATCATCATCATCATCATCATTATTCCCTGTCTATGAGAAAGTTATTGGTTGTAAAGGGTCTGATACGTGGCCTCTTTGCAACACTGTTGTTCCCAAGGCTTCAGGAAACAGCACTGTGGATGCAAGTCCATCGTGAATGTCTCTTGTGTATACTGATGAAAAGAATGGCTCCATTGACAAAGAAGGTTGAGGGGCGTTGGACAAGGTAGTATGGTACTGAAACTCACACTAGTCAACTGGCCTGATCTTGAACAAGAGCATTCATTGCATTTGATTCAAAGTGTTGTGTTGTTGTTGAAGCCCTATACAGGTTAGAAGGCTGCTGGAGATGGTTCTGCAGTGTTCCACTTTCATTAGGCTTCTGTGTCTTGAGAATGAATGTGGCCATGGGCTAGAAGGGGTTAGGCATAATTCCCTTCCGCTCTCCCTCACCAAATAATTTAAGGGGTTGCATAAAAGAGGGTGTAGTCCACGGTTACCTGGTTATCTGAACCCAAGCATGATCAAAGAAGGTACGGGGCAGAAGAGGTAGCACACTGGGGTAAGGGGTTGAATTCATCCCTTCCTGGAAACTGGAGGCTCTGGGGATACAGAGGCTCCAGTTTTTAAAGACTTTAAGCAACACAGAAGGAGGTTACCTAAAAGAGTACCTGACTAACTTGACTACATAATACATCTTTGGAAAAACTATTAGAAAGAATTCTATTTGGAGTACATTTGGAACATATCTACCTGGTTTGTTTCTCTATATTTTAAAAATTGTATATATTTAATTTTCCACACTCTCAACAGAATCTAATTTCATTCTTACCTGGCATTTAGTATTTCATCTATATTGCCAATTTTGTAAGCTGATTTTAAAGATGCTCTGCTTTTAACATCAAAATCTCTTTCTGTAAAAATGATGAAAACTTAACATTCTCAGTGAAACTTTTGTTTTAGAAATATTTGGTTTTTCTTGTTAAGGACTTTCTTGTCTTAAAATTATATCAATTTGTACTACAAGTTGTCATTTTGTTTCTTTTTTTTTACTTTATTTTGATGACTAGTAAACTTTTAGATGTGTTCTATTAGCCCATAATTTTCAATCTTAAAACTTACCTTTTTCATTTTTTGCTAAAGCAGTTTTCAGTGATCTACTTTGTTCTTAAATCTCTGAAACTCCCTGCAAATAACTAGACTGTCATTACCTGGAGCACAGCCACATTGTTGTGTCACCATGGCTATGGATGTCTTTCCTATGCACCGGGACACCGATGACCCATTAGGACATTCACTTTGTTTTTCCAGCTGCAGAGATAAGTTTGTACTGATTCACCCACATTTTTCACCTACCCTGCTTATGACCAATGACTTACTAACTATAGACTTTGTTATAACTAACAAAGGTTTAAAATATAATTTGTTCATGGAGTTTACCCTCTTTCCGGCTATCTCTGATTATGTGTCTGTCTGCACATTAAACTATGAGCCCTTTTGAGGGAAGGGACCACATCTTTGTATCTCCAGTTCCTGATTTCACCACATGCCATCATCACCCTCTTCATTATCATCATCATAGCCAGTATTTTCAGTCTTGAGTATTGTGCTAAGAACTTTACATGGATTTTCTCCTTTGATTCCTCTAACAACCATGTGAGGTAAGTAATGTGATTATTCTTACCAAGATAGAGAAACTGAGGTTTAGAGAGGTCAGTCAGTCTAAGATCAAGAGGCTCAGTCCATTTTATTTTTTTAACCAAACTGGAAAAAAGCCATTGTGGATGCAGAGTCAGTGTTCATCTTATTTGCATCAGATCTGACTAGCACAGAAACTATAGATAGTATACAAATTGGCCCTACCAGAATTTATAGTCTTATTCACAGGAGTTTCTCAGAATTAATAAACATTCATAAACATTCAAATCAGTAAACATTCATAAAGGTAGTCCTTAATTTATAAGAGGTCTTTATTCTAAAGATTATGAGTCAAGTGCTTTTCCATAAAATAAAGTATGGGTTGGGTCCCAGACCACTCTATAAAAAACTATGTGCCAGATGACCTTAAAAAAAAAAAAAAAAAAAGAATCCCTATTCTAATAAGATTCCCCCCAGAAATTTTGACCTACTTGAATATATAAAAGTTTAGAAATATCTCTTGTAATATTTAATTTAGGAATATATACATACATATTTAAAATCACAGATCTTAAAATACATTAATCTAGAAATACTGCTTCTCTCCACTCCCACTTTTCGAGAAATAATATTCAGCAGTTCATGGTCATCTATGATATGAATGTCTCTGTCACTTCTAGAGCTACTCTTTAGTCGTTTCCATGGCGTGACAGTGAGAAGGCTCTAGAATAGGGAAGGGGTAGGTGCAGTCCAAACAGAAAGGGCTTCAAGAGAGGGGAGAAATGGCGGGGGGAAGCTTTCCGTGTGTAAGCATGGCTCACAGTTCACATTTTCCCCTTATTGGAGGAGGCCTAACTAATTCCCCAAGTAGACTGCAGTCTGTTTGGTTGAATGATGCCTGAAAAGTGACTCACTGTATTTTATTCCATTTTACAAAATATGTTAAGTGTACCTTAAAAAATATAGTTTCAGAATTCTGTTCTGAGTGTTTTGCCTTTAGCCAAGTGCCTGTTTAAACAGTAGATAGTCAAGATAGTCATGCGTTACCTGAAATGTGGGTCACATTAGCACACGCTCTTGCACCGAAAAGTTATGGGTGCAACCCATCCAGTATGTAATTTTAAAAAAATATTAAGCTATAAATAAATAGAATGAATTTCATCAGTTATAATATGCCCATGATAATTACTTCCATGCTTTTAAATTTATTTTTTTCTTTTTGCTATATTAAGTTTGTGCTTAGTTTTCCTTTTGAGAAATCTGGCACTGACCTTAGTCATAAAAAGGCCTTTCAGACTCTAGTAAGGAGTTAGTACCAGAAGACTGCTGTCAATTTTCAGTCTTGAGAAATAGCTGCTTCTCATGTGTAAATTTGTGGAGGAAAAACTTGGGTGAAGTTGTCTATACTTCCTCCTGTAAGAAGTACATATATAGAAGTCTGCCAAAAGTTATCTGTAGAGAGATGTTGCCGAGTCTCTCCCCACATTCTGTTTCACTGTATGGGTAAATAAAAGGTATGTTCATTTTGACTTCAGCAAAAGGAGACAGGATTTTCCTCAAGGTTTATATTCTGAATACTATAACAAATATATGATGCTAAGCAAATAGTTTTAAGACAATTGATTCTGAAACCATCAATAAAGATTAAGAGCTTCATCTATATTAATTGCTATTGGAGGATATTCTTGGAGTAGAAACATTAATAGCTATTTGCTTCTGTAGTAAAATTTGTTTTCATAATAAAGCTCTATCTCCTAAGTTTAAAATATTTTCTAAACCGGGGCCCTGGAGTCCTGCAATAATGTTGGCTTTGGAGTTCATTTGTCCGTGACCCTGCATGACTCACTTTTCTCATACTTTAAATAACTACCAGATTACACTTTCTTTGTTATTAAAATATGTTTTTCCAATACCAGTTAGTTGGACACTTTCATGTATCTCTCTCGTAATATATTATGTCTTTAAGAGGTCATCATATTCATGTAATTATATCATCAAGATGATTTGTAATGGCAACTTTTCTGTTTTCATGTTTGGTTTGGCTTTGCTATGTTGTGCTCTTTAAGGGTCATATGTGATCACTAGTCAGCCGTCTCCACTGTGGGGCTACGGCAAGATTTCAGCGTTCTTTAATATTTTCATGGTGGTAAATCTTGAATTTGTTTATATGTACAACAGTCTACATTTTTATGTTTTCATTCTTTCCCACTGAATTCATCTTTTGTTCCACTAAAATTGTATTGTTCCTTATTTTGCATTTATATAAGGATTAACTGTCTAAAAATGTATCTTTCTAAATAGGTAACTTTATAGTGAAAGATTAATTAGGAAAGTTAATTAGTAGACAGCTTTTTAAACTACGATTCAAAATTTTAGTATTTTAACTTCGCTTTTATTCGTTTAAAAATTTACATTGAAAGTACTGCTTCTGAAAAAAATAAATGAAAACTACATACAAATTCCTGGTGAATGAATGATATTTTTAATGAAATTAAATCTTAACTTTAAGTCTTTTTTTTTTTTTTTAGGAAATGGAATATAAAAGTGGTTGCTATAGTCAACTAACATTACTTATGTAGTGCTGTGTATTATGCTGCTTTCTATTAAGTGGTTTTTGTTAACTATGTGATAGGAAGAATACTTTGAAGTCATATTTACATAGTTTTTTCCTTTCATTATTATTCTTGATTATTTAATAATTTTTACAAATCATATTCCAGCTACAATAATTGATTAGTAAGAAAAACCTGACATGGAGACTGCAATGTCAGAAAAGATGTTGCACTCCTGGAGGCAAAATAAACAGAAGTCTTTAAGGAAACAAAGTAGAAAGCAGTTACTACCAGAGATTATATTAATTAGTCAATACTTTTAAATGTTCTGGTCATGTTTCTATTGGTTGAATATTTATAATAAATATGAGGCACTATGTTTTAAAAGATAGTATAACAAATCAGCCATGCTTTCACATATTAGTAACTGTGTATTGAACTGGGTTATTTTGACTTTTTTAAATTTCAAAATGATCTTTAATACTGTATCTTTAATTTTTCAGTTCATTAAACAGAAAAAAAAACTTTTAAATTAAAAAAGTATGAGTATTGACTCTAAAGTAACAAAAATGTAGTTATAAGTAGAAATCAAAGATAATTTTGAAAGAGAAGCAGTTAACCAGGTAGGTTTAAAGAAAAAAATAAATGATTTATGGCCATTTTATAAAATAATGACAGTCTTCATTTTAAGCTACAATGTAAAGTGCTTTATTCTGAGATTATGTATTGTGGCAGAAGCTAAAACTGCCTTTTTTCTAACAGTGCCAGAATACAGCCTCCTTTTCTTTTTGCACTAACAAGACTGCTTTACCACCACAGCCCACTCTAAGTAATTAAATCAATCCTTTGTACTTACCGTATTCTCCTCTAGTGACGGTACTAGATCTGATTATATGCTTCATGCATATTCAAAGTACCGCACTGACAGCTCTTTAATGAGCTCTTACTTAATCAGTATGAACAATGTTCATCTTGTTCTTTTTTTCCTCATGCATTAGAGCTAGGAACAGTTGGGAAAAATGAAACATCCAGCATTCATTTGAAAAATATATTGTACTTTGAAAAGTGTCTAAGCTAAGGAAGTTGCATTCTGCCCTTTAAAAGTCTGATGGACAAATTGGATTACTAGTATTGGATTAAATAACAAATGGTTAGAGGAGAAATGAGAAAAGCTCACTGTGATCACAGGCTTTAATATTTTTTGTTACTTATAAAGCTAAAGGGGTCTTTAACCAGTTATTAAAGTCAGGATTAATTTGTAATGGTTCAACTTACTGGCTTTTAAAAGCTTTTTAAATTTAAAAATTTTTAAATCCCTAAAAACAATAGTGTAATGATGTATTAGAAGAAAATTTAATTTTTTTATTACTGGGCTAAGTATAGATTTCCATCATTGTGGGCAATCTCAGATAAGAAGTTAGTGAAACATAATTGATTTAACCTCAAATATGTTTTTTTCAGTTAATTTATATAATCTATGTAGCAATGTGTCTAAATATTTCTTAAGGTTAGGCTTATTTCCTTTTGCAACATGAGATTCTCGTATTATTATTTCCCAACAATTAGGGGAGGGAGTTCTTTTATTCTTATCTAAAAATCATAGGCATGAGTTAAACTGAAAATAACACAGTACCACATCAATATTGTTATTGTCACGGAAGCAGTCTTCCATTGAAGAAAATGATGCTAATTTAGGAGTAGGCCAGTTCCTTCTAGTATTGCTTGAAAGCCTCAATTATAGGTTAAATTAAACTAAAAACAAAGTTTTAATATGTCTCTGTTTTTAGAAGCTACTTAGGTTATGAACATAAGAATTAAGTCTTTAATCAGGAAATAAAATATAAAAACTGTGCCTATTAATATTGCACACATGTGTGATTTCACTGATCAAAAAGGCCTTCACCAGGGTACAATTGGCCTTTTTCCAAATTGCAAGCTTTTTCTCAGCTTTTTCTTTTTACTCTTTCTTCTTTTGTTGCTACCCAGGGATTTGTTCCTATCGCAGCCTATATCACATGACCAGTGTCAAGACATCACATGGTCCAAAGTGAATACACAACTAGCTACCCTAAAGGAGAGATTAAAAATACTGTAAAACAATAAAGACTTTTGTTCATACTCTAAAAGAATCTATCCTAAGTCTGCTTCATAGCATAAAGTTTTAACAGCATTTAATGAAGGAACATATTCTCACTCTTCTCCCTAATAACGAACAATAGATAATCTATTTTACAGGAATGTTCTGAAATACATGTTTAATCTTTTGCACACAGATCAGCTCTTTATACACTTATTTTCATTCTAAATTTTTCTTCAAATTTCTATTAATGTGGAAATAGTTAAATAAATTATGGTACGTCCATAATTTATGCAAGTATTAAAAAGAATGAAGTAGATCTTCAAACAGCGTGACAAAAACACAGGGCAATACATAATATGATCTCACTGACGTTAAAGAACACTGTACGAGTCTAAACAAGGTATATATGTGTGTGATAGACGTAGCTACCGTATTTCCCCCAAAATAAGACCTAGCCAGACAATCAGCTCTAATGAGTCTTTTGGAGCGAAAATTAATATAAGACCCAGTATTATTTTGCTATAATATACGACCAGGTTTAATATATGATATGATATATGATATGATATGATATCAGGTCTTATATAAGACTTTGTCTTATATAATTATAAGACCGGGTCCTATATTAATTTTTGCTCCAAAAGACGCATTAGAGCTGATTATCCGGCTAGGTCTTATTTTCAAGGAAACACAGTATGTATGTGGTCTGGAAGGAGCTATGCTAAACTGTAATAGTATTTACTTCTCGAGAAAGGAGGTAAGGTGGAAAGTTGGAGAGTGTGGGGTTGGTGAAAGAGGACTTGACTTTTTACTCAATTATACCTCTATATTGTTTGAATTTTTTTAATGGACTGGTAGTGTGTTTGAAAGTTAAAAGAAAATATCTTGCTTAAAAAGAAAATAAAACTTAGGGAAATAGCTGGATATTGAGTCTTAGCTGGGATATTTAGTTTTTTATTAGATATTTAAGTAAACCCTATGAATCTATACAGAAGTTGAAGTATCAAATGACGGCCTAGCAGAACAATAAACCTATCATGGGTGAAATTCAGGGGGAGTAAAAGTCAAAGAATTACATATTTGACTAGGTACAATTTGAAGGGAGAGAAAGGAAGGGAGATGGTGGGGAATTAATATTTTTCTTGAGGATGATTGTGGCCTACTTCTATGGGAACAATAACAAATATGCACTGTGTATTGTAATCCTTAGTACACTGGCCTTTAATGGGTGGTAGTGGTACAGATGGTGGAATGGATATTAGGGAAAGTGAATTTTAAATGTGCAGTCAGTAAATTTATAATCTAAAGTTTTAGATCATCTCTCTGCTCAAATATTCTCTGATTTACTGAATATTATTATGTTTAGTATAATGTTGGGGTTTTTTTCACAGATAGCTATAAGCCTTTTTTGGAACCTGGTCATCTATAATCTATTTAAAATGATTTGCCAGTATTTACCCATTAGGGATGACGAGTTCCAGAATGGTATATGCACATATATCTTTAGTTTACTTTTGGGGAGGAAAATAAGAAAAAAACAAGTCATTAAAAGTGGAAGCTTTCACAAAATCTCTGGACTTCCCTGATCTTCCTGCTAGTCTTGTAATTCTTATAATGATTTTTTAACTTTTTTTTTTTTTAATCATGACCATATGTCTGTCAGTGCCAGAAGTTCCTCATTGAAACATAATAATAAATCAGCCTCTGGGGAGGATTTAAAAGTTGGAACAATTTTTTTCTGACTGTACTCAGTGTTAATATGATGTGTAGATATGTTAAGGGGAACTGAAAAATACATGCTTAATAATACCAGCTTTAGAAGATTGGCTTATGAATTTTTAAATACTGATTTCTTTTTTCAGGCTTTGGACTTTAATCTTATGTTGTTATAAACAGTTTAATTTGTACTGTCAGGTAGCTAAAAAGTTTCACGTTAAAAAAACAACGCTTGTGTTAAACTATTTCCTTGTAAAAGTCATATAATAAGAAATAACTCTTTCTGAATTATAGGAAGGAACATGGAAGAAGAAGAAGCTATGATGCAGGAATGGTTTATGTTAGTTAATAAGAAAAATGCCTTAATAAGGAGAATGAACCAGCTCTCTCTCCTGTAAGTACTCATGACTATGCTTGTTTTTCCTACAACACTGATGAATCTTAAGCTTTCTGTCATTGCCTTCTTTGAGGTTTCATATTTATTAGGCTTAACTTTTTTATTCCTTGGAGATAATATTATATATAAAAATAAAAGTAGTGTATGACCAATTTTCATCTGAACGGTTTGAATTTTAAAATGGTGATAGATACTGAAAAGAACCCATTGTGTTTATAAACACAATCAATATAAACAATTTTTGAAATAAAGAAATAAAGCATTGTGTACAAAAAGGAGGTTTGGTATATGTTAAGGGTTAGAGGGGAAAAGAAATAAAATTGGAATTTATTTAATATCAAATTTTAAGTTAAAAATTAAAATAACTCTTAATAAAGACAAAAGTAACTTTGTATTCTACAGATGATGTTACCCTAAATTTTGGGATAAAAGATTAAGACTTACATAGAAATAACTGTTTTATGATTGCAAGAATTACAGTAAAATGGAGATTAGACCAAATGTAAGCATTCTTAGTCCTTAGCATTTAGTTCACTATAGGATTTAATGCTTGTTCCTTTTTGTTCACTAGCAATGTTCTTATATAATGCCACCTAGTGTGGGAAGGAGTAGGCTTACATGTTTTATTTTAGTGAAAAGATCTATTTTTGTCATTTCTGCCATGCCTGAACTTGATAAAAGAGTTACAAAGAAGCACAAAAAATAACTAATCCTGGAGTTTTTAATTGTCTCTATATTAAATTTGCACTGGTAGTACTTTGATGTTTCTTATATTTTTCACATGGAGTTGTAGACAAAGAGTGTTTATTGTGAACTATGAAAATTATTTTACAAAATAGCCTTATACCTGGCACTTAATACAAGAAGCATTGAAGAATGAGACTACTTATCTGCAAATTAAAATATACCTCTGTGCAATTCAAAATTGAAGGAGAAAAATAATAGCACTAATAAATATTCAACCTACGGAAGTTTTTAGGTTTGTGTATCGTTTGTTTGGAGTAGCTTAAAGTTAAAGAGAAAAGTCAGTTATGAGTCCTAAAATCAATGTAACCTAAAGGTTCTTTTAAGTGTTTAATGATTTAGTAATTAGCATATTGATGAACTTTTGTAACTTGCCTAGGGAAAAAGAACATGATTTAGAACGAAGGTATGAGCTGCTGAATCGGGAATTGCGGGCAATGCTGGCTATTGAAGGTAAGAAATGTTAGAGTGGAGTGCAAGGTACGTGAGGTGTCAATTGTCAGAGATTTAAAGGGTGTAATACACTTCTGGTCTCCAAAGGTGTGGTCTGACTAGAGACCTACAGGATTTGCAAATAAATGCCTTGGAGTCAAAAAGCATAGGTCCTATAAAATCTAAGGGGGACCTTAATTCAGATAATCATTATGCTTGCTATTAAACACAAAATTGTCCTAACTTTTGTCAGTAAGTTTAAATGTCAATAAAATGGAAAATATAAGGAGTTAAATGATTTAATTACATTTTACTATGTTCAATTTGAAGTTGTTCCATTGGGGAGGTGTGGGAAAGATTTATCATTTTGGTTTTTCACAGAAATATGTCACTATCCAATGTATTATAGTTCTTATATTCCAGCTCCTATTAACTGATTATTTAGGCAAAGATTGGCATAAATGAGACACTTTCACACTTTTCATCAAGCTTTTAAATGAATTATGAATCCTAAGCATGGTAAACATTAGCTAGCTTAACTATGATATCTACTCTGTATGATTATTTTTTTAATTCTTAGGTGTTTTAGAATGCTATTCTCCTTCTACATCTTAATTGAAAATGTCCTATAGTTAAAAATGCCTGCTTGAAAGCTAATCTTTTGGGCTCTGTAAAGTGGACCTTTTGTATAATCAGTGTAAATTTATTTTCCTATTCTATATTGACCTCTTAACCCATTGACTGTCCGTGGTAATTTCCTTCTTCACCTGATAAGGTACCTGATCCATAATAAGTCAATTCTAATTAGTTCAGAAACTGGTAATTCAAGTTTGTAAGGGGAAGACAAATGAAAACATATATTTTAAAAATATTTTAATTAATATTGTTATTAGACAAAATACACGCTAATTATCTAAATAGCATCTTATACATTTATAGTGTTATTTCACTTTTATATCCATAATCTCATTTGATAAATAACTGGCAACATTTGTGTATCTTCATTTAGAAATCAGATTTACTTTATTTAGAAGATTTCAGGTAGTCAGCTTCCTTCAATTGGCTTTCCAAATGTATCAAATTACACCATTGATAATGGCTATTAAATTTGTCAGAATTATTTAAGAAGTTCTGTGAAACTTGCCATTGAAATCAAATGTACAAGTATTAAATGGTATTTTTCTCTTGATATAATTTTTGTAGTCAGGGTATACTTTTTTAAAGAGATTAGAAAGCTAAATAGTCACTTGAAATGTAGTTACAGCAAATACTATTTATATAGTATATATGTAGGTATGTGTAATATAAAATGTATGTATCATAAAAAATGTATGTAATATAAAATGTAGTCTGTATAATATATAACTCACTATACAGTTTATTCTTTATAAATTCATTTTACATTACCCTCAATACCGAGTATTAAAAAAGGTTTTTTTTATCCATTCTCTCATGTATAGTAAATTAAACCATACTTAAAATACATGATACAATACAGTTGACTTTTAAGCACATATTACTTCTATCCCTAAACCAGTATTATTACCAAATAGCATTTTAAAAGGAGGGCCACAATATGTATGAAAGATCCCAGTTTCATTGGCAGTCCTGTCCCTATATACCAGACCTACAAGCTTAAATAATCTTAATATTTTATCTGCCTGCTCTTCTTGTATATACAGAAGACCAGTAGAAAGTCATATTTTTTCAAACTCTGTTTTGTTTTATTTTTTAATTAATATCATTGTCCCACATGTGGTTGTGCCTTAAATCTCAGCCAGTTTCTTTTGCTGGTTGAGGGAAAAAAGAGACTTGAGGAAAGAAGCAGCCTGTTCATTACAAATAAAGACACTTTCTTAGAGAGAGGCCCATCCCATTAGCCTGGGCAGTATGAGGCTGGGCTGTCCTGGAGCAGTACTGTCAATCGTGACCATCAGTGCAGTGAAGACAGTGTCCTCTAAGCCAACCCTGAGAATGGACACACATACAGTTCAGTAGCCTTTTGGAGTTTTAAAACACCACAGAAAAACATGCAAACAGGCAACACTGATTGATTTTGTTTTGCTTTCCTTTGTTTTAAAGTTTATTCCTCTGTTCCCATTTCTTCTATGTAGTAGCTATAAGATGGTTTTCGTAATAAATAAACTAAAATCTTTTCAAATAAATCTGCAGCTGAAACCATTTACCAGGAGAAAAGCACAGAATATTAATAGCCATAGCACACTGAAAGAAGTATTAAAAGCTTGCTTTGAGAGCAAAAGAAAAAATAATATTCAATATATCCATTCTTCTGAGAATCTATAATCACTTTGGCCTGTTTTTCACCTTTTTTCCCTGAGGTGTTTTTCATAGCAGGAGTTTCACTCTACCGTGCTAAGTTATAGGATCCCTTAAGCTAACAAACATCTTTTAGATACTTTTCCTATAGTTTTTTTTCTGTGTGTGTGTGTTGTTCCAGATTATTTAATGTCCCCTCAGGAAAGGTAAATTTATTTCTGCACACATTGGGGTGGGCTTTTAGAAAGTGGTATGTTCATTTTCTGCACAAGAAATGGATCTTCTCTAGGATTTTGTACATCTTGATTTATTCTTGGCTTAGAGTTTGAAGTGGGTGCTCTTCTAAAGGGATTTATGCATAGGTTCACTATTTTTGTAGTTATGGTTTATATGATAAGCTTTTTATATTTAAAATCAATATGTAATCCTGTGGAGGAGCTTATCCCCTAAAACCCCATTTGTAAATCTATTTTAGCTTTGTTACACAGCACAGCCACAGTCTTCCATAGATTGATTAGGTACAGCGGTAGAATCCTATCAAATGGCCTGCTCTGATGATGATGCAAACTCTTTCAGGATTGCAAGTTGACTGGAACTAAAGATAAGACTTGACTGCAATCCCCCAATGTGCTCTTTACAAAACTAGTGTTAATTTTCATCAAAGTCCCAGGCTTATTTATAGTGTCAAGGTAGAAGGTTTACTACAAGAACTTTAGGTCCTTTCTATTAAAGTGTTTATAGGTATTTCTTCTGTCTTTTTTCTAAGGTGATTATCAACTTCAGCAAATAAACTGAATCAGGGAATGAATAATTGGCCCTATATATAAAAAAGAGTTTTTAAAATTAACAAAACAGCTCAGCGCAGATGGACATAAATAGAATCTCTTTATTTCAACACTTCGGCTCAAATGCAGCATCAAAACTTAATCCTATTTGTTGCGAGAGGATATGGCTTTTGTAGCAAAAGTACACTGAAATCTTTAATTTAATCAGAACCCACATTGGTCTGTCCAAGCCAAAGTCATTGTACATCTAGCCAGCGGTGACTGGAGTTGTAGGTGACTAATCCTTTCTTAAAATGCGTAACAGGTAACATAAACTTACATGCAAGTTTTTAAAACATGACGTTATGTGTTGGTGAAGCTATTTAAAAGGGGATTTTTTTTTAATTTTTAAATTTAGACTTGAACATACAAATGTGAATCTTGATCAATTTTATTAAAGATATTAAATTTTCTTAAAAATCATCAAAATAGTTTACTTAATTTCCCAAATTAGCATTCAAATATGTGTGTATGTGTATAAATTTACTCCCAGTAGAAAGCAAACACAAAGTTAAAGTAGTTTTGCTAATATAAAATGTATTCACTGCACATAGCTATTGCCTCTACAATTGACTAATATTTTGTAGATAGATATCAATGTTGTACTGACAGATTTAATATGAAAAATTCTATACATTTATGCTGGAGTGTTTTAAATTCTAATGTTAGTTAAATCTGACTGTGAAATGATGAAAATTACCTAAATATTCATAACTTAAAGATGTCTTTGTTACAGTTATGGAAAATTGAAGAATATTAATTTCTAGGAAAAGTTAAGAATTTTTAAATTATTCAGTACTTCAGGGGTTTTAAAAATAAGAGTTTTCTCTCTTGTCCACATTATTAAAATCTTATTTTTTTAATTAAAAAAGTCTTGATATTTCTAGTTATTAATAAAAGCCTTAAAAGTCACTGCACAGGTGCAAAGGAAAAATAATTAAGAAAATTATGTCTGTTGTTAAAATTTATTTTTTTCTTGATTTTAAAACATTTTGTAATTTTCTATTTAATTATACTTGTAAGTGGATGGTGGAGAAAAGTTCCCAGTTGCAAAGTTCTTATCAAAATGTTTTGGAAGTAAAGAATTACAAATTAAATCTTATAATCAGGATAATTTCTTGTGGTTGGATTGGAAAAATTAATATTCATCAAAATTAGTAATCTTAATAATTGTAAAATTTAGTTACAAATCTTTTAGCAGGGTTTTCTCTGAGTTAATACTTCTAGAACTACAGTTACCTGAAATTAGACTAGATAACCTTTAAGATCTTTCCACCCTAGAGAGGTTATTAATACATCTACTGTGTAGAATGAGACTGATTAAGAACAAGAACCAGATTAGAAAATTGACCAGCATTGTTGAAACTCAGTTGCATTTAAATCCAAAGAATAAAATGATAGGGCTTTTCTTCAGCTTTGCTGTTTTGTTATTATTTTTCAAATTCTTACATTTAGGAAAAAACTTTTCATAGTAATCTTTACTCCTCTCCATGCTACAGAATATTTCATTTTTTAAATAAGAATGTGATGTGACCATTTATTTGTGTGATATTTTGTATCAAGTGCGGATAATTAATATATGGTATGTTTCATATGTATATGTATGTATTTGAGCTTATAATGAAAAGAATAGTGATAAAATTGAATAAACTATTCTAGCTTCTTGCTGCTATTCTAACCTCTGTTGCATGATGATGCATCTAATTTTTAATTCGTAAATACAAGATAGAATTCCCTCTAGCACCACTTGCTTTCATATAGCTGCTGAGCAGTTTGCTGTCTTGAATAAATTTTGCTTTGGAGGGGGTGTGGGGGATTTGAACCAGCACATTCTTGTGTGGTTTGTGAAGATTCACATGGTAACCAGCGGTGTGCATTGTTAGGTTTATCTGAATAAGCACCAGCCATGTGAGTTTTAACATGATTGCCCAGGGCAATGGAGAGAGAAGGGAGAAACCCGAAAGGATTGCACTCCACTCTCTTTTTTTGGAAAGTGCATTTGCTGGAGGACGGGGGCTGCAGGAGTCGGTGGCCAAGCCTTTTTTTTTTTAAGCTGGTGTCCTGTTTCCCTCTAGGTCCTCATTTGTTCTCCTATCTGCCTCATCATCTACTTCTTCTTTTCATTGTTTACCTTCCTAATGAGGGAGGCGGGGTAGACTGGCGGTTGATTGACAGCTACAAGCCCTTACAGTCTGGCCGGAGAGCAGTTGGCTTTGGTTTCAAAAATGCTTTAAATGTTCGATTAGGTCCTGTTTTTATTAAACCAAACTGCTGCTCATCTTAAGGAAATTATCAGGCCAGCAAAGATTAGGAAATATATTAATTGGGGTCTAAAACCGTCCAAAAGAACTCCTACCCATGGAAAGAGCACTGCCCATCAGATTTTCCAACCTTTAACATGAAATTTCAAAAAGAAGTATGTAATTTTTCATTTGCAAAAGTGCTTTGATTTGAAACCACCCAGCAAACCTCTCCAAAAGAAAACTGGCTGTGATGCGATCGAGAGCGGCAGTGTAATATTGCAGAGCAAATTTATTTTTTACTTCAAAGAAAATGCTAATTAGCCGATTCACTACTTTTAAAGTTATTGTGAAGCATATGGCGCCCAGTGTGAGATACATCCAACTGCTAAAATAGAGCATAGAGGAAATTAGCGAAGAATGGGGCTGTACCGGGTAGCTTGGGTGTGGGGGTGGAGGATAGGTTCTCTGGCAGATTCTCTAGCCTTTCAGAATGATTTTATCGCCCATCTCTGCTTCCCGCCTCCTCATTTACCCACGTCCACCACCACCAAGCCTTAGGCCGACCTCTTCTAGGCCTCCAGCTCTCCCTCCCCTACTTGGGCGGAAATCAGGTGCGCACCCCCGGCTAGCCAATGGTTCACACCTGGTCTCCTTTGCAGGGTCCAGCTCAGCCGTAGCCATCTCCATCTGCGGAAAATATTTAGAAAGCAGGGTTTTAGGGGTGAAAACCTTACCGCGATGGCCAAACACCCCACAGAACACTAGCTAGTGCCTCTGTAATATGGTTTGCGGAGTACAAGGAAACTGGAAAAGGCGGGAAGGGAGGGTGTGTGGTGGGGAGGGGGCGGGGGTGCGAGTGTCCCTCGGGTGAGTAACGAGCCTTCGGTCCTTTGCAGACTGGCAGAAGACTGAGGCCCAGAAGCGACGGGAGCAACTCCTGCTGGATGAGCTGGTGGCCCTGGTGAACAAGCGAGACGCGCTCGTCAGGGACCTGGACGCGCAGGAGAAGCAGTAAGTGGGCAGTGGGATCGGGGTCCAGGCTCTGCTGCCTGCTGAGGGGCCGAGAAGTTTGCGGAAAGTTCAGTCCAGAGGTCTCCAATGGGCCGGGGCAGCCTCCCACTGGCCCCGCTGTGCCCATTCCCTCTGGGGCTCGGAATGCAGGGCGAGAAGGGAATGCTGGCTCTGCCCTCCACGAAGAAAAATAATTTTGTTTCCTATTTGACTTCCAGGGCCGAAGAAGAAGATGAGCATTTGGAGCGAACTCTGGAGCAAAACAAAGGCAAGATGGCCAAGAAAGAAGAGAAATGTGTTCTTCAATAGCAGCCAGACCAGAATCTTTCCCAACATTTTAGTCTTGGGTCCCCAGACCAGAAAATGTCAGACTCGTTGATTTAAAACTTTTAACATTTTGTTTGGCTGGATTATGCTTCTTTACCACCACCCCTTTTCCTCCCTCCTTTCCAGATAATAGACAGAAGTCCAAAATAGCTTTGTTTAAGGGTCTTTTTTGTTGAGTTAATCATTTCCTTGAAATCATGTGAGATAGATTTGCACAGACACCTTGTATTAAGAGTGTTCAAGAAACTGCTCAAAGAAAGAAAGAAAAGAAAACCCTTCCCTCAGTATTTTCCCTCACTTTTTGATAGGAAGAAATTGAAAACATTTTTTGTTGTTGTTAATAGCATAATGACGGTGGGAGGGGGGTAAGAGGGGAATAAGAAAAATGTCATGAATGATTTTTTTTCCAGTCCTGCCATATGTAACACTGACTCTGTTACCTAAATTTTATAGTTAGATCATATTCATTCTACTTATTAAACTGTGTTCTATTTACCAGTGGGATTTTCTGCAGTTGTTTTGCATTTCACTGTAAGGATAATAGAGTTCCTCTCCTCTGCTTTCCTCAGAGGATGATGGCCCTTTAACATAGCCTGAGACAAGTCCTGTGTTTTAAAGGTGAACTGTGAAGATGGTATTAATTGACATGCATCAGTTTACAAAGACAGTTTTATCTTCTGAGAATGCGCCATCTTTTTCTCTAGATAATTATTTATTACATCTAGCTTGGTTCCTACATTTTGTTGGATTTCAACATTGGCTCAAGAATGCTGTTAATATTTATTCTGTATTGATAAAAGTTTGTCTTGCCACTATGAGTAAATCCCCCAGTTAATATTTTCTTCTCTAGCATAGCACTGTCATTTTTTTTGTGAAAATGGTTACCTGTTTATTTATTACAATGCTGAAGTCATATATAAATTTTCAATAAAAGCAGAAACTTTCTTACCTTAAACACTCTGCTACTTCCTTGCAATGAAAACTTGACACTGGTTTGAGAAGTTTGTGTTTCTGTAGGGCTTTTCATGTGGGGGGGAAAAATGGTCCACTTGAGCACTGGGCAGGATACTGGGCTGTATTTGGAGCTGAATAAGTTTACATACACCATCCCGGAGGGGCCCTGTTGACACAGGAATTCGAATTGAAAAGCAGTTAGTCATGTTTTCTTAAGCAGTGTAAACTATCATCTTTTATAAACGGTCATTTCTGTTAAAGATTTGAGGAAATTTGTGATTCCACAGCACTGAAAAAAATGCTAATAATATCTTGGTGAATACTCCACATTATTATTTTCAATTGTTATAATTTTACAGCCATATGAGGAAGAACTACAACTTCTGATAGCCTGCAAATCTGTAGGTGCTGAAGTGAAAGAAAAGTTTATTGTGGGGGGTGGGGGCAGAGAGGGTAAGTGCTGCAGGTGTGTATAAGGTGAGGAAAACGGAACTTTTAAGAAGTTCTAGGCAACAGAAAGAAACTGGCAATTTTTATGGTAGTTTCCATTACTCCTCTACAGAGGTGTCCGAAACAAAGAAAGCTCATTCAACAAGTCTGAAGAGAGAAAACAGTTCACTCTCAAATAAATATACTTTTGCCTAGATCATATATATGTATGTATATATACATATATAAATATATACAGGTATACGCAAATATATGTGTACATACACACAAATATTGATACATACACACGTAAATTCGTTCGAAAGTATGCAGCCACTTACACTTGCCAGTCGTTCAAAATGATAAAGGCTTGCTACGGTAGAATTTCTTCACGACAAAGATTTTAAGAAGTTATTGAAAAGTTATCGGAACTCAGTGAAATCGGGTATTTGCGCTCTGTTGGAGCAGAAGAGCAGAGCCAGCGGCCGTTCTCTGGGGGAAGCTCAGACGCACGCCCTCAGCACTGGCACGCCGGCACACGGAAATCGCCAGCGCGGAGCGGCCTGACGTTTGGGAGGCCAGCATCACCCACCCCATTGACGCTGGATTTGGGGAACCTTCCCTCCCGAGGAGCCTCACAGAGAGGCGACTCCCCCAAGCCGCTTCCGTCCTGCCAAGCCCCAGATTTGCTGCCCCTCCTGCCCCAGGCGGGAGCCTCGCTGGGGTCCCATTTGCTCTGCTCCCGCAGACTGGGCGCTGTGGCGCCCGCACGCCCCGCAGCGGCGGCGGAGAGCGGCCCCCGGGACTCGCTGGGTCAGGCCCGTGGCGCGGGCGCCGTGTCCCGATTGCATCGCGTTGTGCCCAGGGGCTGCCTCTTGAGCACAGGCGCGAGCCCAGCGTGCGGAGAGGCCGGGAACCCGAAAGCCCGCGCTGCAGGAAAAGAAGCTATGAGCGCGGGGGTCGCCGAGGAGGAGGAGCGTTGGCAGCCGGCTGGCCTGGGCGCTGCCCCGCGGGCCGGTGCAGAACTTCCGCCTCTGGCCAGCATCCCACGTCCCCGGAGCCAAACCCCTCCCCTTGTACCAAGTGTCCTCCAGCGCGTGGCCTGGCCTCGAGGTCACCTGGATGCTGGATCCGGGGCCCGGGGCCCAGCTCCCACGCTCCCTCCCCGGCCCGGCGGGCCAAGGGCTGAGTCGACTTGCCTTCTCTCGGCGATGCCCCCACTTCCCCTCCCCGCGCTACGGCCTTTGCTGGAGAGGTCGAGGCTTCTGGCCAAGTGTCTTCCACCTGGACATTTGCCTAGTGACGGCCGCCTCCGTCCTCTACGACGCATACGAGAAACTTTCATCTCAGTCTCTCTCTATTCTCCTCCCTCTCCCCTCTCTTTTTCTTCTCTTAATCCCGGGGTTTTATGGGTTGAGCATTAAGAAAACTCGCCTGCAATTTGGGATTAGATAAGTACTCTCATTGGCGGGGTGGGGGGGGTGGGGGAGCCCGCGCTACTTGATACCTCCCAACTTCCCGAGACCGTGCAGCATCTGGAACCCAGCGCGCAGGGCGCCCGCGCGGCGGGCCCTCGGGACCGCCTGAGCACATTCCAACGCGCACAGCCGCCCTACCTCGCCCAGCCGGACCTCCGCCCCGCGCTGCAGCTGCAGGCGTCACCGGGCGCCGCGGAAGCAGGAGAGCGAGAGGTGGCGGGTCTAGGACAAGGCACGCACCCAGGCCCTGGAGGACTAAGCCACACACGCAGCGCGCAGGCCCGGGCTGGGGCAGCGCATTGCTAGGGACACAGTCGCTGCCGAGGCGTACCCCAGGACGCCCGCATTCGCTTCCCCCAAAACGATTGTGCTCCAGCCCGCGCCTTTTCCCAGAACTGAAGGAGAGGGTGTATTTCGTTTCTTTCTGTAAACCTCTGCAGCGTCTCGGGGGCTCCGAGCCGCGGGCCTCGCGAGCTTCTCCCTGCCGGGGCCTGCGCAAGCCTAAGGTGTGTCCCCGCCCGGGTCAGCGCTGCGCTCTGCGCAGTTTCTTTTCCTGTTAAAGCTTTTCTGTCTCACGTTTTTCCTTTTCTCTCGTTTCTTTTATTGTTTTCTCTCTCTCTCAGTCTTTCTCTTTTGTGAATGGGCTGCGGTGTCTTTGTTCTAGAGAGAAGCGCCCGTGTCGCTGACTTTTGTGAACCAGAGAAGGATCTTGTAAAACCTCCTTTTCTCCTTCGTTCTCCCCCACTCCGACCCCTCCTCCTTAGCCCCTTTGATTAGATGTTCCCTCATCTTCCAAAAAAAAAAAAAATGTAATTTCGTTGGTCTGGCGGCCACTTTCTTTGAACATTAGCTCGCTTTCAGCTCCAACTTCAATTAGAAGGAGTTGATTTTGAGAGATCAACAAAAGAACCGACCAAAGCCTTATTAAAGGTCCTAAGAAGATCTCCCGGGTCCTTTGAGAAGCAGTTAAGGAAACAGTGTGCCCTCCATCATATTCTGTTACCGTATTTTATTCGGACTCCAAAGGAAAGTGTCGCTTGGGGGAGGGGGAAGCACTTTGATGAGCGGCGGCCGCGGCCCCTTTCCACTCAGCGGGCTCCCCCTTCTTTCTGCTCCTCCTTGCGCAGCGCCCGGTCCTCTCTCGGTGCCCGACCCCCGCAATGCGCCCGGCGGCTCCCTGACTCTCTCTCACACCTACTCCTGTCCAAACTTCTCACTCCGCCTGTAGGGGTGGAGGGAAGGGGGATTAGGAAAAAGGGGTATGAATCCCTCGAAAGGCAGTAAAGTCATGCCTAATATTCAGGAGGAGGTGCCATTTGAAAGAATTGCCTTGCTCAGGATTGGGGCGAAAACACGTTTTTTTGCGCTTTGAAAAGTCCACCCAGGTGGACGTGTTTGAGAAGTTTGGCTAAGAAATGGGCTTTGCCAGTACGAACAATCCGGGGAAATCGCTTCAGGGAGGCTCCTTCTGCGGCATGTGGGAAAGAAAATGAAGGCAGGGATCCGTGGCCACCTTTTCCACCCGATTGTCCCTGGCAGAAGAATACCGGGAAAGAGACAGAGTGTGAAAGAAAAAGTTTCCTATCAAACATTTTCGATTCAGAAGTACAGTGTGTGTGGAAGGGGAAGGGAACACTGGGAGGGGACACGACATTTCAGAAGAAGCGTTTAAGATTTGCAAACACCCTCCGTGGGGTTTGGGAACTTCAGGAAACGCCGAGGAGCAGGTAAATGGCGGGGCCTCTCCTGCGGGTGCTGTTGAGGGGAGCGCGAGTCCTGGGGCGCCGAGGCGGGTTCTGCGCACCCGGCGCCGCGCCCGCGCTCGGCAGAGTAGCCTGTGCCGGCACGAGCTGCCCGCGGCGTCCGTCTGCAGGTGGCGACGCAATGGAAGGAGACGCTGGGGCCCACAGCGCCGCGCGAGGGGCCGGGGGCCGGGGGCCCACGCTCCTCCAGCCCGCCTGAGTCCTCGCGCCCACAACCCGGCCGCTGAGCCGGGTGGCGCTCGGGAGAGCTAGAGAACCGGTTCTCCAGCCCCTCGCCTCCTCTCTGCCACTCCCTCCGGGGCGCTGAAAGGGTGAGAGAAGGGCGGGGGCTCCAGGGCGGCCTGGGGACCGGCGTCCCCCTCCGCGGCTGGGGCTCCGGGTCTGCGCAAGTCTTCCTCGCCTGGCTCTGCGCGGAGTTTGCCAGCCGAGCCCGGGAGTTAGCGCGCGACCGGGGCGGGGCGGGCGTGCCGCGAGGGCGGGGAGCAAGGGGCGGGGGGGCGGGGGCGCGCGGAGGTAACCCCCGACTCGGGCTGCCATTGCCCGGCTCCCTGTCACTCAGCGCGCGCGGGGCCCGGGATTGGCAGCCTGGCCCCGTTACGCACTCACCTCGCGTTCACATACCCAGGGAGGGCAGTAGAAAGGTGATCAATCTTCATCAGGCTACATTTCCAATCACCTAAACAACCGGGCAAGACAAGCCACACCGACAAGGTAAATCGCTTGATTTATTTAGTTTGCAAAGTGCCTCTGCAGGACTTCCCCAGCCCCCACCGCCTCACGTTTTCCCGGGAGTGCAGCGGCAACCGCGAGCTGCCTCCCAACTCTGCCCCTCTCACTCCACCCTCCCCCTTGAGGCCCCTTGGCACGGTCCTGGGCAACGTAGTGTCTCGGGAGCGTGTGGGGCTTTGCAAAGTGTCTGTGCAATAAAGTGAAACTTGGAGGGACACGCATAAAGCCAGTGAAAAGAAAGAGACGGGAGGAGGGAAGTTGGGAAAAGAAAGACATCCGGCGGTCCTAGACAACCGCCCGCCCGGCGGATAATTCCTGCGGTTCTGTTTTGCAGGTTGACTGCCCGGCGGGTCCGTGAGGGCGCGAGGTAGATGGTGAGCAGCCCCAGAGCTGAGGGAGGTAAGGAGAAAGCCGCCGGGCCGCTCGGGACTCTGGTACGCGCCGGGCGCTCCTGCGTCCTCTCCACAGACGGGTCCCCACTTCCCGGGTCCCGGCACGGGGGCGGGGCTGGAGGACGGCCTGGCTCCCCTCCTGGTGCGCGGGGGACCCAGGGCCCCGCTGCGGCCCCGCGCCCCCGCCTCCTCCGAAGTAACCGAGCTCAAGTGTTAAGTTTAAAGAAAGTCTTTGGAACTCACCCTGCAGCCTAGCGGAGTCGCCGAGGCCCAAGAGCCCCGGCTGTTTCCTTTTCGTCCCCTGCTCTGCAAGCTGGATTCTCCCAGCCCAGGCCGTGCGTCCCGAAGGATCGGGGCGGCAGACTTTAGCTCTCACGTCTCTCCCTGAACTCCTCAGCCCAGGTCCCAGGCCTGCGTTGACTCCCCGCTAAGCGGGGCGAAGAGACAGGTCCCCTGGGGCCCCAGTCCCACTCCCTCGGCACCACTTCCCGACCTTCCAGCCCAGGTCAGCGCGCGACGCCCCTGCGGCCTCCTTCTCCAGTCCGGAGCCGGTCCTGGGGTCGCGGTCTCGGCCGGTAGGGTAGTCAGAGAGCGCGCGGGACCTGCTGAACACAGGCCTCCTAAAGCCTCGGGGCCCTTTCGGCAGCTGTTTGGGTCACCTTTCAGTCCCCGCTGGGACCCCATTGTACGCAACGAGGACCCGGCCGAAAGAAGGACCGGCTTGCGTTGGCCACGCGCCCCTCACCTAGGGCGGCCACTGAGAACCGCCACTGCGACAGCGGCCCCCTCGGCGTCTTCTGGCCGCCTCTGGGAGACCGCGGCCTGCAACTGCGGCTGAGGTGTGGTGGGGTTACTAGTGAGCCAGTTTTCAGTGGCCGGACACAGAGAAATCACTGGAGGGGTGGCTGTGGGCTCTAGGGCCGGGCCCCAGCCCCGGAGACGTTGAAGGAGGGTTCTCTTCTAAGTGGGTAGTGCCTCCAGGAGAGGCCCGGGGGCTGCTAGGGCCTCATCTTGGCTCTCTGGAATCTACCTTTCGTCCCACGTTCAAAAACGTTTTAAACAAAACGAAACAGCCCCTCATACTTTGGGCAGCCTGCCGCCCGGGCGCCGGGTGAACGTTTGCTGGTGCAGTACGAGGCCGGCTCCCACCGAACCAGGATTTTGCCTAGACGTGGGACCTTGCACACTTCGCGATTCAGGCTCTGCTTCCCAGCGTATCCCTGCGTTTAATCTCTCCTCACTCCTAGCGACGCCCTACCAGTGTTTTTGGCCCCTTCCAAAACCGAAAAGAGGCGATAACGATCCAGAAAAGTTTGCTTTTCGAAGAAGCCTTGGCGCAGTTGGCCGCTCTGCGCAGTGCTTAGCTTGTGTCCCCTCTCCATCTCGTGGCTCCTTGCCTTGGACAAGACCAGGAAGCCTAAATGGCTCCGAATGACTGTTTCCGTGTGTCTCGTATCTCCCTAGGCCGGGCCCCCAGAGGCAACCGAGCTTGAAGAACTGCGCGGTGGGAGCCCCGCACTGCTCCCGGCCCCCTGGATCCGTCGGGGCGCCTCCACCCGGCTGTTAGCATGATGTCTTACCTCAAACAACCCCCATACGGCATGAACGGGCTGGGCCTAGCCGGGCCCGCCATGGACCTCCTGCACCCCTCCGTGGGCTATCCGGGTGAGCACTCGTCCCCGCCCCCAGCCCTTGCAATTTTGGGGGACCCCCAGCGTCTTTGGTTTGAAGACACGCCTTGTCACTGAGCAGGCCCAGAGAGCAGGTGGCCTAGTCTGCTTACGACGCAGGGCAGTCTCGGGTCGGTGAGGTGGGCCAGGGCACGAAAACCCGCAACGTGCACCCTCCCGGGCCCGCCACACCGGACACTTGTCTCCTGTTGTGGCCCCACCGCCAGCATAGGTGACTTTTTTGGTGTTTGCATGTGTGAATATCTTCCTTTTCCCCAAACACTGAAGGAGGATTCTAGACATTCGCCATGCCTCGATGGGAAGAGCCGAGCTTCCCTTATGGGAAGTGACTGGCTGGGGAATTCTCCCTCCCTAATAAAATTGCCCTCAAAGAGCAGTCGTCTGCACCAACTTTCGTACTGATGATGTGGATGGCTTGAGCCGAATTCTGCCCTTTATATACCTGCCACTCCTTCACTCCCTTCTATTCCCTCGGAAAGTGTTTTCCACGTAGTGTTTCTGTTCACCCCTTCCCCACCCTCCAGCCAGGGAGTGTGTTGGGTGTGTGTGTGTGTGTGTGTGTGTGTGTGTGTGTGTGTGTGTAAGAAGACTGTATAATTTCCTTTCTTAACCTCCGCGAGTCTGGGAAGGGGTCAGCCCTGGAGTCCCGCTCTGAGTCGCACGCATGAACTTTCTCCCACCTGTGGCCTCTTAGGCTCGGCCTCCCTGAGGAGTTTCTTTTGCTCGAGCCCGGCTTTCTTTTGCAATGGCTCGGCTCAGGGCCTGCCAGGGGCCTGTTTGCGTCCTCTAGCGCGGGTCCTCGTAGCCACCACTGACCCGAGGCGCCCCCGCGTGTCCCCTCAGCCACCCCGCGGAAGCAGCGGCGGGAGCGCACCACCTTCACGCGGTCGCAGCTGGACGTGCTCGAGGCGCTCTTCGCCAAGACTCGCTACCCTGACATCTTCATGCGCGAGGAGGTGGCGCTCAAGATCAACCTGCCTGAGTCCAGAGTCCAGGTGCGCGCGCCCGGCGCTCCAGGGTCAGGGTAGGGGCGCTGGGGCTGCTGAGAGAGGGCCTGGGGAGGGTGGTCTCGTGTGGGGGCAGGCTTACAGACTGGGCAGCCCCTCCCGGACGTCCTCTAGCTCTGGGCCCAGGCTTGGAAGAGGGGGCAAAGTTAAAGGAACTAGTTTAGAGCCCTGGATTCAGCCCTTGGCCCCGGGGCACCTTCGGTATCGAAAGTCCTTTTTAGGATTGCGGGAGGACCAGCGAGCCTCCCGGAACAGAAAGTGCCCTGAGGGCCTGACACTTGCCCCCTGCTTCTTCGGCCGCCCCAGGACTTGGCAGTTTCCTTCTGGGTACTGAATTCTGTCTCCGCCTTGGCCTGGCATCCCGGGGGATCCTGGAAATGGAAGCGTGGAGCTTGGCTGGAGCCTGGTGCCCTGTCTGGGAGTGTGCTTTGGAGGGTAGCGACAGTTTGATTAGACGCTTCCTTTGCCTGGAGAGGATGCCGAACGCAAAACCCGCCAATCGGCTTTGCCGTTTCTGTTTTTGCGATGAAAGGGCCCCGAAAAATTGGATTATAACTCAGAACTTTCCTCAAGGGCCTTTTATCTCGCCTTCTTTTCCCGGAGGCTCGAGAAAGAAACGGGAATGCAATGCCCAGTACCAGGCCCTGCAAGAAGAGTGAGAACTTTATGACTGTCCTTCTTGGTTCCCTACTTGGAGCCAAGCAGCCCAAAGAAATTCTGCCCAGGCTTCCTTCCCTGATCCGCCAAGTACTGCCTCTGTTCAGCGAGCGGGCCTTGCTCCTGCTCGCACCCAAATGCTCGCCCCGCCCAGCCCCGGGCCTCGAGCGGCCAACGGGCTCCGGCCTCAGACGGCCCCTCACTCTGCGGCCTGCTGTGTGCCTCTCCTCTGTTGCCCGAGCTCTAGTTATAGTAGACAGGGCCTCCAAACACACACGCGGCTGCTGGGAAGAAGCCAACAGCAGTAGTTTAGAGCTAGCTGAACTTCTGTCTGGACAGACGCAAACGTTCCGCCCTAGGGCAGAGTTGCGCTGCGGGTGGAGAGGCGCTGCGTCCTGACTTTGCCAGAGGAGGGTCTTTGAGCAGAAGGATGGGGGAGGGTGGAGACACTGGGAACGCCGGGGCTGGGGCTGGCCGAGCGGGAGTTGGGGAGGGGCGGAGGCCTCCTGGGCGGGGGGCGTGGGGCGGGGGAGTATCAAGCTCTACTCGCCTCCAGACACGCTCTCCCCCACCCGGCCCGCTGCAGGTCTGGTTCAAGAACCGCCGGGCCAAATGCCGCCAGCAGCAGCAGAGTGGGAGCGGGACCAAGAGCCGCCCCGCCAAGAAGAAGTCGTCCCCGGTGCGGGAGAGCTCGGGCTCGGAAAGCAGCGGCCAGTTCACGCCGCCTGCTGTGTCCAGCTCCGCCTCCTCCTCCAGCTCGGCTTCCAGCGCCTCCGCCAACCCCGCGGCGGCCGCCGCTGCGGGCCTGGGCGGGAACCCGGCGGTGGCAGTGCCGTCGTCGTTGAGTACGCCGGCTGCTTCATCCATCTGGAGTCCGGCCTCCATCTCGCCGGGCTCAGCGCCTGCGTCGGTGTCGGTGCCGGAGCCGTTGGCCGCGCCTAGCAACGCCTCGTGTATGCAGCGCTCGGTGGCTGCAGGCGCAGCCTCGGCCGCAGCTTCTTATCCCATGTCCTACGGCCAGGGAGGCAGCTACGGCCAGAGCTACCCCGCGCCCTCTTCTTCCTACTTCGGCGGCGTGGACTGCAGCTCCTATCTAGCGCCCATGCACTCGCACCACCACCCGCACCAGCTAAGCCCTATGGCACCGTCCTCCATGGCCGGCCACCACCATCACCATCCGCACGCGCACCACCCGTTGAGCCAGTCCTCAGGCCATCACCACCATCACCACCACCATCACCACCAGAGCTACGGCGGCTCGGGGCTCGCCTTCAACTCTGCCGACTGCTTGGATTACAAGGAGCCTGGAGCCGCCGCCGCTTCCTCTGCTTGGAAGCTCAACTTCAACTCGCCCGACTGTCTGGATTATAAGGACCAAGCCTCGTGGCGGTTCCAGGTGTTGTGAACCAGGAGTGAGAGAAGAAGAGAAACGCAACTACCTGCGCCCTCCGCGGTCCCCTTCCTTTTGCTGCTGCTGCCGCACCGCCCGCCTTTGCCTGAGCTTCTCCAGACCTGATTTCCATGTCCCCAGAAGACGCCCATTCCCTGCACTGCTGCCCTCATCTCTGTGCCACTTGCTTGGGGGAGGGTGTGCAAACCCGCCCACCCCTTGGATGAGGGGGCACAGGTGCTGCGGCTTGGCCACAAATTCTGCACGGGAGAGGTGTGTGCTCTCCTCCACCCCTAACGAACTCCTAAGTCACCCACTTCCAGTCTTTCCGGACAGTTATTATGCACTTGCAGCCTTCGGAGACTCTTCACTCTGACTCGGTGTTTGAGCCCTACACTTTTATTTATTCTTTCTGGACACTGGAGTCACTCACGAGGTGGCATGTCTGCCCGTTGGAGTGCACCCACACTCCATTCCCAAACAACCACTAAGTGTGTCTCACGTGCAGACTGCCGCCCCTTCATCTGCCCCCGGCCCCTTTCCCCGCCTGCAGGCCGGAGCTTCCCGGCGTCTCCTCCTCCCGGCGGAAAGCGCTGGGGCAGGGCGGGAGAGGGAGGAGCGCGCCCCCAGCTTCTCACGCTCAGCCCCGCCCTGCGTAGAACTGGCTCAACCTTCCGCCTCAGCGGGAATGCTGTACATAGTCGGGTCCGTTCCGGGGACCACTTATACCTTTTAGTTGCTGTTGGTTGAACTGAGCATATCTCGTCCTAGCGCCCAGGAAATAGAACTGAACTTTAAGATATATACAGCACACACACACACACACACACACACAAACCCTATAAAACAAAAGCAAAAATATTTTCCCTCTGTCTCCCAGCCTACGCCCTCAAACGATGGCGCTTTTACTTTTTTCAGTTGTTGCAAAGCAGTCCTGCCCTCTCACACCTTTTTTCTCTATGTATTTATTAAAGAGAACCGTTTGGTTCCAGGAACCTGGGCATAGAGGATCAGAGGGCCCGGGAGTGTGGAGGAAACAGCCAAGTCAGGGTACAGGGGAGGGGTCTAGGCTGGGCTTGGGCGCAGGACTGAGTCCTTCATCAGGTCCAGGCACAGGGTCGCAGTTCCTGTTTAGAGACCAAAAACAAAAGGAAAGAAAACAATAAATAAAAATACAGCATAATGGAAAAACAAACCCAGGCCCCAAACCTCAGTTCCCATTCCTCTGTCAGCTTCTCTCTTTAAGCAACCCTGTTTTGTCTAGTGAGTTCTTAGTGCACCTTCATTCTCCTAAATCTGCGGAGAGCCCGCGCCTGTGTATCAATTTTGCCTTTGGCCGTTTCATCCAGTAGGTGGGAAAGTAATTTGTAAATTTGATTTGTCCGATGTGAAGATCACAAATTACTTGTTGAAATGTAAGGCAGTCCCCTTCTCCCCCTTTATCTACATTATTTCCCGAAAATAAATGCAAATTAATGAACAGCTTGTCAGTGTGGCTCTTCTGATTCCAGCCCCGGGTCCTGGTCTGGGAGGGGCTTTAAAAGGAGGGAAACTCCCGTGTTAATAACCCTCGCGTTGATGACCTGTGTGAAGCTGGAGGCCAAAGGATAGGGTGGGAGGACTTCGCAAGAAGAGTGCCAGCAACGTTCTCTTAGGGAGTGTTCTCCCCTCGCGGTCAGCCCGGCCTCTTCCCCCAGGCATTTTGACCCCCGCATCCCCTCTCGCCATCCAGGACAGACAGGTGTCAGAACTCAATTCCCGAAGCAATTCCTTTCTCTTCAGAGGCAGCCTGGCACTGATTTCTTCACCCTAATTGCCTGGACCAGAAAGAAGAGGGGGAGGGGAAGAGGGTCGGGAGGCGGGAAAGGATAGCTCTGTAGTGCTCTCAGAGCTGAGCCAAAAAGGAAAAGAAAAGGAAACGACAAAAAAAAACCGATCCGTGTCCTGCATGTCTGCAGCAGACGACCTTCCTTTCAGCTGAGCTGTCCCGGGTGGCTTCACGGCGGCTGGGGGATCCGAGTCATTCCTTCCACGTGCTCAGACGTCCCTCTAAAGCCTCAGCCCCCTGCCAGAAGCAGCCAAATTATCTTTGTATTGTGAAGTTTCTTTAAAACGCAAACACAAAATCTAGAAAAGTCGACCAGGACGCGTTTCACTTTGGCAGGGGAAGAAGGCTCCTGACTTTCAGCAGGGGGTCGTAAAGGAAGGTTCTGTCTTCCCCCGAGGGAAGACGAGGATGGGGTGGGGTGCTCCCGCAGGAAACCCAGAGCCCGGAGCTGTACAGACAGACTCTGGCCTGAAACCTCCGAGGTGTGAAGCCGAGAAGCTGCTCAACTTGTCCACGGACGGAAAGGAAATAAGGGAACAACGAAAAGTTTCCTGCGAAGTGACTAACACACTCTATTCTTTTTATTCCGTGCGAGACCTGAGACGACAACGTGAGGCCGGGTTTGGAGAACGACCCCTTCGCGGGGTCGCGCGCCGGGCGAGACCTGAGCGGGACCGCTCCGCGAGGGCAGTCCCGGCTGTTGGAAAGCCTCCTCCGCCTCGTGCTCCCTCCCTCCGACCCCGTAGAGGCGGCCCCGGAGCCGCGCGCAGACCCTCGGGCACAAACCCCAGCCGCCCCGACTCCGCCAAGGCCCGCTGGAGGGCGCAGCCGCGGCCCTGTGGAGCCCGGCCCCAGGCAGGCCCCAGGCAGGCCCCAGGCAGGCCCCGCCGCGCCCGCGCTGGCTCCTCCTGAAACGCGGGGCCGAGGCCGAGCCGAGTGCTGCTCCGTGGCCCCTCGGGTCAGCGGCCAGCACGTGCGGGGGGAGCTGGGCCGGCGGCCGCCGCGCAGAGGCTTCCAACCCGGGCTGCAGGGCCTCCCGGGCGCTCCCCGCCGCCGGCACTGTCGGCCCTGCGCCCGGGCCGCCCTGGCTCACGCAGTGGCTGCCAGTGCCGCTCGAGGCCCAGGTGCTGTGCTGCCTCCGTCCCCAGCTCCCTGAGACCGGTTCTGTGGGCCCAGCCGTCCTCCTGGCTGCTCAGTGGAACGACGCCGGGAGCCCGGCTTTGCACGCGCTTGGACGACTGTGTGCCCTCCGGAGCAAGGTACACGAGCCCGTGGTCCTCAGTTTTGTCGCATTTGTTATTTGGCCCCAGTGGGCCTGGGAGGGTCCAGGACGTAACACTTTGGCCGAGGCAGGTAGTGGGTCGGTCAGATAAGTCCCCGTGGCCCGGCCACCTCGGGGCGTCAAAAGCTCCGGCGCCTGCGTACTTGGGCAGCCGGGGACTGGTGACCTCGCCGTAGTTCCCGCCCCGGGGATGAAACCTCGAGAACAGGCACGTGCTGCTCCGAGAGCGTCCCACACTGTGTCGAGGCCCCGCGCGGCGCGGAGTGGGAACCAGGAGCGGGAAGGCCCTGGGGCCCCTCGGGCCGCCAGCTCGCGGGAGCTGGGGGGAGCGCGGTGGGTGCGTGGCTGCGGCGGGTCGGTCGGGGTGGCAGGCGGGGCACGGTGAGGCGGCCCAGCTGGCCGGGAGTCCCGCGGCGGCGGCGGCGGCGGGGGCGCGGAAGGGCCCTCCCCGCGCGGCCACCTGTTAGCTGGCAGGTTCTGGGAGAACCGTCCTTAGGTCTTCTCCCAGCGGAAGAGGTTTGTTCCGATTGTGTTTTGGTGTTCGTGAAACAATTGACGTAATTAGAATTGAAGCAACTCAGGGAGGTTTAGCAACTTCAGAACATTTAGCAGCGTTAAGACGTCAACAGTGTTCTCTTTCTTTGAGTGCTCAACGAAATATTCGTGTTTTCTATGCAAGGCTTGTCATCTCTGCTCATATTCGAGGGGCCAAAAAGTCTACCCCTGAGGGCACATGTATGAGGTGCTTTAGGGATAAAGGATAGGTCACGTTTGTGATTTTTTTAAAAGAAGTTTTTTAAAAATCTTAAAACCATCTGGACGGCACCGCATTAATTTGCTGAAGCTCGGAAAGGATTCAGTGAAGTAACCTCATTCGTTGTGCTTTTCAGTTCTCTTCTATAGTAGTTATTGAGGGTAGATGGAGACAACATTTCTTTAAATTGTGAATTTTTTTTTTGAGAAAAAATTCCTTACACCTGAGAGGAAAACCAGGTAAGAAGACTCCGAATGTCAGCAAATTCATGCCTGCTACATTACCAAGATAAAATAAAAAAATAACAACCCTGAATGGTTGCATTGCTGGTGTCAAAAGAAAATCACTAGTTTTTCATGTATTTTTTTAAAAAATATTTTGTTTCACAGAAAAATTTTGATTTTTTTCAGTTGTGAAAATAAGTGATAAGTTCACTACTGTGGCAGAATTAATTAATGTTATTGATGTTGAGCATTGACAGGCACTAAGGATTTCTTTAGAGATACAGAAATAAAATGTAGCTGATATATTAAATGTAGTTAATGTATACCTTTTTGGTAAAGAAAAACTTGTATCATTACCCCCCACCACCAAAAAAAATCACTTGGCTTCTGTTGCAGAATTAATTTAAGAACAGCAACAAGATATCTTTATAAAATTCCTTAATTGAAACCGAACTAGTTCCCCAATTATTTTGTTTTCCGTATCTCCTTTCCCTTCCCCCATATATTTTAATGTCAGAAATGAGAATGAAAAAAGCTCATTAAGTTTAAGGAATATTTATATTCAACAATCCTATACTTAAAAACCACAAACTAGAAAATGAATACTAAATAATAACAATGCATTGCTTATTTGACAACAAAAAAACTTTTGACAAGAAAACTTCATTATCTTTAAGAGTCTGTTTAAATGTGTAGTACCTGGAATATAGTTTTTTGAAAAAGAGAAGCTTTTGGGGGGCTCTATTTATTTAGTGGTTGGTTCCTGAAAAAACAGTTATGCCTCTTACATTATCCTGTTGATATTTACTGATATCTGAAAAAAATAATTGAAATTTTTTTTTGTGGGGCGAGAACTTACCATTTTGACCTAGTGATTTTTTAATCATGCTTTTTAAATGAGTTGGATTTTACTTAAAACACATTAGGTGAGTCTTTCAAAAGTTTTTAAAAATCAAAAATGTTACCCAAAAAACTTTCAGTAGTTTAAGTGAAATGGCAGTTACATAATATAGCCAAAGTTGAAACTGCTTTTAAATATATCCATTTTTTTAACGGAATAAAACAGAGCTAGGAAGTATATTGTGTGCTCACAAGTAAAATGCATATCTTCCTAATTATGAAATTATACATTCATGTTTCTAGGACTATTACTTCAAAGATAAGGATATGTTTGAAAATATTTCAGCGTTCTTTCTAATCAAATAGGACCTAAGCTTGATTTAATCAAAGACGATCCATCAAAATTTAAACATTGAAAACCTGTTGTGTTTCTAAAAGTTGAACCCTTCTCTCTCCTTTGCATAATTTCCTTGATGGCGAATAAAATCAAAGACAACTTTCCATTACATTCCAAAGTTCATAAATACTTTGTCTTTCAAAAGTTATTCTTTATTGAACAACTTATGAAAACTATTTTAGATCTTTTAAAGTGGATTGTAAAATTAGTATTAAGGAACTTGAATCTTTTTTTTAGGATTGAAGTGGAGTATAACTAAATCACAGTTAATTTTTTCATTGGGAGTAAAATTAATTAAAATGTTGAAATAAATGGTCTCTGATTCAACAACTTGGTGTCAGAAGAGCTCATAAAATACTTTTAGGGCACAATACTCTTATGTATGTTCTAAATGCTTATAAGCATCATCTGTCATAGATATTTAAATTCAGGAATCATATTTTCTTTTTAAAGTTCATTAAAAGTTTTTTATTTTGGATAATACATACAAAAGAAAGTATAAAACAGATATATACAGTTTAAAGAGAAATGAAAATTACTAGGAACAAGTTCTTAAATTCTTGGAAAAATAGATTTGGAGTTGGTTACAATAAATTTAATGTTACATAAATTATATCTATTAATGTTTTAGGGATTTGGTTAAATCCTTTAAAGTAGTGACTGTTAATATAGGGACACCTTTTATTTTTTCTGGACAATTTTTATAAGAGTTTATTTGAGCCAAAAGTTATCACAATTGCTGGGAAGCAAGATCTCAGATGCTCTTAGGGACATTTTTTTTTAAGGCAGAAAAGTAATTAAAATCATAGGATATAAAAGTTCCATCGGTCTTTGAAAATCATAGGATTTCTTTATTGATGGAAAAATTGTGCTTTATATTTATTTGTATTCTTAATGAAGGAGCACCAAAATAATCTTATTTCCCAAGCATGGATATTTGACTTCATCCAAAGCTGTAGCTTCAACTCTTGATTTTGTTACTGGTGACTCTCAAATCCGCATTTCTAGCTCAAGCCTCTCTGATGAACTTCATATACCTATACATCCACTGATAAGAGGCCACTGGATTTCAGCTCTTAGGAGGTTAATGATGTGATGTCTATGACTTGCTTCAAAATATGAAAGAGGAAGAGAGGGAATGGGTAGAGTATACATGAAACAGTTTTAGCCATGAGTTGATAATTGTTGAAGCAGAGTGAGAATACCTACAACTTCATTATACTATACTTTTGTATTTTTTAATATTTTGTAATAAAAAGTGAATAAAAAATACTAGTTTGCAGAAAGTAGTTTTGCAGTATGTGGAGGAAATTGAGCTTCCTATGCTCTGGAGTTCAGATGGTATTCACATATATTATTTTATTTATCTGTTCTCAAGTCTGGTGAGGTTGGCTGGTGTGAGCCTCAGAGTAGTTTGGTTATTTACTCAAGGTTACATAGTTGGTAGGTGGCAGAACTTGGTACTTAGTCTTCAAATTCTATGTTCTTTTGGCTATAAAAAAGACCTAAAATTTCAGTATATTAAACATTAATTTAAAAAACACCGTATCACTTAAGAATTAGATTACCAGGTTGACATCAACAAAACATGCTTTATTTAAGTTCAAGTTGTAAAATTTGAGTTTGAATAATTGAAAATTATTTCCTGGGACTACCTTTATGTTTCTGGACATTACTTCTATTTCATTTCTATGAGTGTTCAAAAAGATGTTAATGGAACATTAAATGAGAAGACCAGGTTTTACTATCTTCCCTTTTAATTTCTCATTAATTTTAATTCCTTATTAATTCTTCATTTCAAAGAAATTTTAAAATTCCTTACTGATTGGTTCATGTTTATAAGTGGTATTTTCTGTTCTGGGCTGAGCTATATTTGCTCCTTAGAATATTGCTTTGCTACATTATAGTTCTAATCTAAGGAAAATTGTGTAAACCAGATACAGAGTTGAGATTAGATTAATACTTCTGTATATAAGGCTTAATTTATTTGTAAATAGATATTTGGAATCATTTTCTAACTATGCTAATTTGGGAACTTCTCTCTGAGTTTTGAAGTTTGTGGCTTAATTTTTTTTTTAAATTAATTTTATTGGGGTGACAATTGTTAGTAAATTTACATAGATTTCAGGTGTACAATTCTGTATTACATGGTCTATAAATCCCATTGTGTGTTCACCACCCAGAGTCAGTTCTCCTTCCATCATTATATATTTGATCCCCTTTACCCTCATCACCCACCCCCCACCCCCTTACCCTCTGGTAACCACTAAATTATTGTCTGTGTCTATGAGTTTTTGTTTCTCATTTGTTTGTCTTGTTCTTTTTGGTTTATATACCACATATCAGTGAAATCATAGGGTTCTCTGCTTTTTCTGTCTGACTTATTTCACTTAGCATTATTCTCTCGAGATCCATCCATGTTGTCACAAATGCTCCTATATCATCTTTCCTTAACGCCGAATAGTATTCCATTGTGTATATGTACCACAACTTCTTTATCCATTCATCTATCGAAGGACATTTTGGTTGTTTCCATGTCTTGGCCACCGTAAACAAAGCTGCAATGAACATTGGCGTACACGTGTCTCTATAGAGAAATGCTTTTATATTTTTGGGGTAGATACCCAGGAGAGCGATTGCTGGGTCATATGGTAATTCTATTCGTAATTTCTTGAGGAACCTCCACACTGCCTTCCATAGCGGCTGCACCAGTCTGCATTCCCACCAACAGTGTATGAGGCTTCCTTTTTCTCCACAGCCTCTCCAACACTTGTTACTATTTGTTTTGTTGATGAAAGCCATTCTGACTGGGGTGAGGTGATATCTCATTGTGGTTTTCATTTGCATTTCTCTGATGATTAGCGATGTTGAGCATTTTTTCATATGTCTATTTATGTGGCTTAATTTTTTAAAATCTCATTGATAGCAAATCCTTGTCTTTTTACCATATATTTTATTTTTTAGAGCTAAATCTGGAAATTAAAAAAAATGGATTGACAAGTTGGGTAATAGAGATCACATCACTCTATAGATATAGGATTTCTTTATTGAAAAGCAAAAAGCAGAACTCTTGTTTAAATTTCTTTATCTTTATTTCTTCAGTTTTTAAAAACTCTTTTTTATTTATTTTTTCTAAGGAGGGCACTACTCACAGCGGCCCATGCAGGGATTGAACTGGCAACCTTGGTGTTATTAATAGCACCATTCTCTAACCGACTGAGCTAACTGGCCACCCCCCAAAACTCTTGATCTCATGCTTCTATTCTTGCTACTGACTTCTTCAGTCTTCCTCTTACCTGATGTAAAAAAAAATAAGGATTGACTGTTCTTGTTTATTAATGTTTTGAGAAGAAAACATCTAGCATCTATTTTCTCCTGTATTTCCTCAGTAGAGCCATAAACTTTATCATATACTCAGGTCAGCATCTGATAATTCCTGCATGCCTTTTTATTTGTACATTTCGGAACTGAGATTCCACCCCCATCCCCGAGGTTGTAGTCCAGTCTATAAAATAGTTAAATCTTTTATCCCAAGAGACATTAGCAGTCAGTGGGGGTTCTAGTGTTGAGAGGAGCCTAAGAGATAGGACTAAGGTTTCCAGTACCGTGGGTCCTCAAATAATGTTTTATTCAGTGTTGTTTTGTTATAACGTTGATGAGCTATTAACTCTTGTTTATATCAATTAGCCCGGGGTAACACTGGTTTCACTTAAAGTCACACAACCTATCAACAACCATAAACGAGGACATACTATACTCTCAGACCTTGGCACAATGCCAGGCACAAGGTAGGTCTCAACAGTGCTTGTTGAGTGAATGAAAGAATGAAATCCTGCCATCAGCCTTGAAACAGCTTTAAATGTAATTCATCTCAGATATGGACTTGTCCTTTTAATTTGTGGTAGTCAAAGTTAGTTTTGAGTGGATTCAGTTGCATATTTTCTTAGTTTATTTTAATCATCCTTAGAATCAAGATCTTTTTGGTTGTTTTCCACTATTACACCTCTCATTAAATGTAAAACATTTTCAAAATTTAGTTTATTAAAATTTTAGGTTATAAAATATAAAAAATCTGACAATTAAGTTCTCGAACTTGTTGCAACAATATTGGTAACCTTTTTTGATATCAGAGGGATTATTCATTATGAATTTGTACCAACTGGACAAACAGTTAACCAAGTTTACTATTTGGAAGTGCTTAAAAGGCTGCGTGAAAAAGTTAGACGACCTGAACTTTTCACCAACAATTCATGGCTCTTGCACCACGACAATGCACCAACTCACACGGCACTGCCTGTGAGGGAGTTTTTAGCCAGGAAACAAATAACTGTGTTGAAACAACCTCCCTACTCACCTGATCTGGTTCCCAGTGACTTCTTTCTTTACCCAAAGATAAAGGAAATATTGAAAGGAAGACATTTTGATGACATTCAGAACATCAAGGGTAATACGACGACAGCTCTGATGGCCATTCCAGAAAAAGCGTTCGAAAATTGCTTTGAAGGGTGGACTAGGTGCTGGCATCAGTGCATAGCTTCCCAAGGGAAGTACTTCGAAGGTGACCATAGTGATATTCAGCAATGAGATATGTAGCACTTTTTCTTGGATAAGTTCGCGAACTTAATTGTCAGACCTCAAATTTATAAATCCTTAAAACTTATATGTATGTTTTCTCAAGTAATTATCAATACCATGTAATCACCACTGCCGAGGTCAAGGAATGTAACATTATTGCGACTGTAGAATTGCCTCGTATACTTTGCCTGTTACAATCACTTCTGTCTCCACAGAGGTAACCACTTATTCTGTCATTTCTAGTAATTATTTTTTTGCATTTCTCATTTAACTTAAACATCTGTATATGCATTTCTAAAACACATCGATTTTATATGACTAGAATTATGTTACATTATTTTTATAACTTGCTTTTTTCATTTAACATGTTTATAAGATTTATCCGTGTTATTGTGTATATCTGTAGCTTCTTCATTTCCATTGGTCTATGCTGTATAGTATTTCATTGTGTGGCTATACCGTAATTTATTGATTTTTGTCTACCATTGATGGGCATTTGGGCTGTTTCCAGTTTGGGACAATTGGTTGTTGGAAACAATGCTGTTGCTCTGAACATTCTGTTATGTGTATCCTGGTGCACATAAAGATGTACATCTTTAGAGTATCCTTGGAACAAAATTTCCGAACCACAGGGGATCCATATTTTCAACTTAATTAGATATTGGCACAGTTTTCTGAATTGATTCTGTTAATTTATGTTCCCAAATAGTGTATGAGAATTTCAGTTGCTCTATATCTTTGCCAAAGCTTAGTTTTGTTAGACTTCTAAAATTTTGTCAGTTTTGGTGTGTAGTAATATTTCATTGTGGTTTTAGTTTGTATTTTCTTGATTACTGGTGAGATTGAGTCCCTATTCTTTCATTTGTTGTCTATTTGCTATCTCCTTTTGTGAAGTGCCTGTTCTTATATTTCCTTCTTTTCCTAGTTGATTGTCGACTTTTTCAGTTTGATTTGTAAGAGTTCTTTACAAATTCTGCATACTAGATCTTTGTCAGTTATATGTGTTGCAGATATTTTTACTACTTTGTGGATTGTCCTTTCATTCTTTCTTATAGTGTTTTAAATAGCTGAATTTGTTAATCTTTTCCTTTATGATTGGTGCTTTTTGTGTGTCTTGTTGAGGAAATCCTTACTTCATGCTCATGAAAATATTTTCCTATATTATAAAAGATTTCTTTTAAAAGGTTTGCCTTAAATATTTATCATCTGACTTTTTTTTGTAGTGTGTAGTATTCTTCTTTCTTGAAACTTCATCTGTTCACATGAGTGCAAATGTCACCTTTATATTGCTAATTCCAAAAATCTGTATTTTGGGTATTGACTATACTCTTAGCTGAGATCCTTATTTCCAACAGCCTCCTGGATCTCTCTACTTGAATGTCTTGCAAATATCTTAGTTTAAGCTCATTTTTAAAAAATCTTTATTGTTTTCTGTTAAATCATACAAGCCAAGTACATGGTGGAATCTTCGATTCTTCTTTCCTTACCTTCTCCAACCAAATAGCCATCATGTCCAAGTGATTCTACTTCTGAAATGCATGTCAAATCCATGAATTACCTTCTCTCCAGTTCCACAATTACTGCTTAGAGTTCCACCAAGTCTGATTCAATAGCCTTCTTGTTGGTTTTCCTGCCTTTCTTCTATCCCCCTTCTCTAGTCAGTCATTCACACTGCCACAGAGTTTTCTTTCTAAGACACAAATGGCATTTCTTTGCTGCTGTTATGGCTTTTCATGGCCTGCATTATAACAAAAAGTTCAAATTACTTCACGTGGCTTCTACCATTACTCTGCAGGAATCCACGTTTTAGCTTCACCAGGCTATGTTTCGTTTCCCAAAGAAGGTGTGGACTTTTATTGTGCCTTTTTTCATGTTGTTCTATGCTTGGAATAATCTTCCTTCCATTTCTGTTACCAGTGGGAATACTGGGAAAATCCTATTCCTTCTCCAACCATTCCTAGAAAGAAGTTGTCCTTCTTGCCTCTGGGCTTCTCATAGCACTGTTCATACTTTTATTGCGGTTCTTATCATATTGCTTTATATTTATTACTTTGTGTGTCTGTCTCCCGTGGTAGGCTATGAGGTTTTTGAAGACAGAATATGTTTGATTAATCTTTTTATTCTTAGAATCTAGCAGTGCCAGGTACAAAATAGTACTCAATAAATACTTAAAGAATTGTGCTAACCTTAAAAGAGAAAACAGAAATGTGTGCATTGACTTCAAAGTTGTGAGGCGGGAAAAGTGTTGATGAAAGAGTACAATGGGCTGCTTTATGTGAGTGGGTTCTAGCTGAAGAGATTGGAACATGCTACTCTGGCCCGATGCTAGCTGCAGGGACAAAAATAATCTTAAGTGAACAAATAAAATTGATGGAATTCTCATTTTTTAAAGGGTAATTTATGTTTCAAACAGACTTAGAATACAAAATTAAATTAGTTTTAAAAAAGTAAAAAAAATTCACAATACTGTTGAAGAAATTTGTCTTTTTCAGAGAACACTTAATGAACATAGTCTATCCTATTACTGTAATACCATGAATATATCTCTGTTTTGACAATGCTTGCTAACTTTTACTCTGGAAGGTGCTGTAAATCAGATTCTTCTTAGGGTTAATCAGAACAGTGATAGGTTAACAGTTCTTGCATGTGCTAATTCTGCAGACTCCATAAAAAATCAAACCTCTGATGACTAGAGCCCAAATAGTTACTTAAGGTTCACACAGCATACACAACACAATTGAATTGTGGCTAGACAGTTTTTCACAGTTCATCTGGAGGAAGCAGGGTTAGTGTTCAATAACATATTTTTCTTTTTTCATGTTAACGTAATTGATTCATTGTATGCACAAGAGTAATCGAAATACAAAATGTTCTTAGTAATAAAATTTTGAGAGCAAATTGATTTTTTTCGTTAAAATGTTATACATTGTTTATATCTGGAGTTCTTTTTTTTTTAAGGAGGGCCCCTGTGGGGATCGAACCAGCAGCCTTGGTGTTATTAGCACCATGCTCTAACCAACTGAGCCAACCAGCCACCTCCTGTATGTGGAATTCTGATTGGGATAAATCTTTCAAGGAGCTTGAAAAAGTTTGTCTATGTCTGCTGATAAGTTATCTTCTGATAATGAATTTATAGATTTTTAAATAGATTTGCCCCTAATCATAAAAGCAACTTCCACATAAACATGGTCAGTTGAACATATGTGTTTATTTTCATTCCTTCTTGAAAACATACTGAAATGAAAACCAAGGAATAAAGAAAGACATAAACTCCAAGAGGACAAAGAGAATATGAAAGGAGATGTCAACAGAATTTTGGAAGCTGGGACATCGGTAGATGAATGGTAACTAACTTAGTAAAAGGAGCTGAACAGTTGCCTTCCACCTGCCACCTGGTTAGCAGCGATAGCAGATATCAGCCAATGGCTGTGCAGATACTGATGGTTTTCAGGCAAGTGGCCAGCATGAGCTTAGTAGGGAACCAAAGCTGTGTCTAGGATGTTCCGATTGCAATACATGTGTCTAGATTCTTTGAGCCTGGGAGTAACTGAACATTCATAGATGAATTATTCTATGTAAGAATGTATTGTGAATGATTACAGAAATAGGATGATAATATCTAAGGAAGAACCTCAGTGGCTCTTTTAATTCAAAAGGGTATCATAAGTCTAGATATTATGCAATCATACTACCCAGAGCAATACTGTCCAGTACAGTAGCCCTTAGCCACATGTGGCTTTTGAGCTCTTGAAATGGCTAGTCTGAATGGAGATACAATGCAAGTATAAAATTCACCCTGGATTTCCAAGACTTAGTATGAAAAATGTAAAATAGCTCATTAATAATTTTTATATTAGTTGCCCATTGAAATACTTTGTATATATTGTGTTAAACCAAATATGTTATTAAAAACATTTCACCTGTTTTGTTTTGTTTTTACTTTTCTAATGTGGATGCTAGATGATTTTAAATTATGTATGTGGATCTTACTAGTTTTCTTTTATGCAGCTCAGAATAGAGATATTGATTCCTAGGGGTGACTGGTGCGGTTCCCTGGTCTGTCCCTTTCAGGGGCTGTTTAAAAAGAAGGTCCTCCATCTGACTTATTTCACTTAGCATAATACCCTCTAGGTCCATTCATTTTGTTGCAAATGGCAAGATTTCATTCTTTTTTATTGCTGAGTAATATTCCATTGTGTGTGTATGTGTGTGTGTGTGTGTGTGTGTGTACATACATATATACCATGTCTTTATCCATTCACCTATTGATGGACACTTAGGTTGCTTCCATATCTTGGCTATTGTAAAAAATGCTTCAGTGAACATAGGGGTGCATATATCTTTTTGAATTAGTGTTTTGGATTTCTTCGGATAAGTACCAAGAAGTGGTATTGCTGGGTTGTATGGTAATTCTATTTTTTTGAGGAATCACCATACTGTTTTCCGTAGAATCTAAAAACACAAAACAAATGAACAAACAAAAAGACTCATAGAAACATAGATAAAAATGATGGTTGCTAGAGGGAAGAGGAGGTAGAAAGATGGGTGAAAAAGATGAAAAAAAATATATTCAATAATAGTGTGATTACTTTGCATGGTGACAGATGATTATTCGACTTAGTGAAGTGATCACATCATCAGGTATCTAAGTGTCAAGTCATCATATTGTACACCTGAAACTGATATCATATCATTTGCCAACTATACTTAAATAAAAAAGGTACTCTAGTATGTCTGTTATACCTCAGTCAATCAATCAATCAATCAATCAATCAATCCATTTAATGAAAGGTACTTTAAATTGGGACCTCCTCCAAACTGTGCAGCACTTCTCAGTAGCATCTAAAGTACTCCACTATATACCTTTGATGAACTACAAAATTAGTGATGCTGTGAGTCTGTTTATTGAATAAAAGGGAATAGTCTAAAGTTATCAATAGACATCTTGTTAAAATTTGAAAGTTTTTGTTATCCATCTTGCTAAAATTTGTAAATTTTTTGTTATCCATCCATCATTATGCCTCTTCAGCATTTTATGAATCATAAAACTTTCTGTACCTGATTGCTGAATGCTGTAAGAGAAAAACCACACAGTTTAGGCAACTGAGACTACCAAAGAGTCTTGATTACCAACCTGGCCTTGGGTTCTCAGTTTTCTACCAATATTTCTGTGTTTCTTGATCATCTCCTTTTTTTTTTTTTAATTTTAATTTTTTTTTATTTTTTTAATTTTTAATTTTGTTGATCATCTCTTTAACCTAGTCTCGATAGTGGCCATTCAAAGCCAATTTCATTGTTCTCAAACCTCCTGTCTTTGTTCTCAGCAGATGACCTTCCTACTTCATTGAGAAAATTCTGTGGAAGGTATCAGAGAAGAATGCTCTTGACTTTCAACCAAGTGTACTATATGTGTGTTTGTGTGTGTACATATACAGAGAATGCCAAAAAAATGCATACACATTTTAAGAAAGGAAAACTGTATTAAAATTGTAATATTCAATATATACTGATAACAAAAAATGAATACAAGTCACATTTGACTTCTGCAATTACAAGAGGTGCTCAAAGTGGTTACCATCAACGTCCAGACACTTCTGATTACAGCAAACTACTGCTTGAGCAACATTGACCAAAGTGTCCACTTGTAGACATTTTTTATGACACCCCCAGTATATGAGTTTGACAATTAAGTTCGTGAACTCATCCTAGAAAAAGTACTACATACTTCATTGCTGAATATCACTATGGTCACCTTCAAATTACTCCCCTTGGAAAGCTATGTACTGATGCCAGCACCTAGTCCACCCTTCAAAGCAATTTTGGAACGCTTTTTCTGGAATGGCCATCAGAGCTGTCGTTGTATTACCCTTGATGTCCTGAATGTCATCAAAATGTCTTCCTTTCAATATTTCCTTTATCTCCAAGTAAAGAAAGAAGTCACTGGGGGCCAGATCAGGTGAGTAGGGAGGGTGTTCCAATACAGTTATTTGTTTTCTGGCTAAAAACTCCCTCACAGACAGTGCCTTGTGAGCTGGTGCATTGTCATGATGCAAGAGCCATGAATTGTTGGCGAAAAGTTCAGGCCGTCTAACTTTTTCACGCAGCCTTTTCAGCACTTCCAAATAGTAAACTTGGTTAACTGTTAGTCCAATTGGTACAAATTCATAATGAATAATCCCTCTAATACCCAAAAAGGTTAGCAATATCATTGCAACAAGTTCATGAACTTAATTGTCAGACTTTGTATATCTACATATACTTTATATGTCTATATGTGTGTTTCTATTCTAACCCATACTCACAGCCATTCTTTTACTCCTGTCCAGTGGTAGGCATGGTGATTCTTTTCTATCTGAGGAAAATCTGTTTTTGTGTTCTGTATCATTCCCTTCTGCTTCCATAGGGACCTCCTTTTGGCCTCTTCAGTTTCTTTCTCCTTCCCTATTGGCATCATCCCAACAGATACTCAAACATGCTCTAATTTCTGCCATCTAAAAAAAAAAAAATCTCCTTTTGACTTGTCCTCTTTTTTTTTCTTAAAGATTTTACTGGGGAAGGGGAACGGGACTTTATTGGGGGAACAGTGTGTACTTCCAGGACTTTTTCCAAGTCAAGTTGTTGTCCTTTTAATCTTAGTTGTGGAGGACACAGCTCAGTTCCAAGCCCAGTTGCCATTGTTAGTTGCAGGGGGCGCTGCCCACCATCCCTTGTGAGAGTCAAGGAGTCGAATTGCAACCTTGTGGTTGAGAGCCTGTGCTCCAACCAACTGAGCCATCTGGCTGCCCGGGAGCTGAGCGGCAGCTCGTTGACTTCATTCTAGTTGCAAAGGGCACAGCTCACTGGCCCATGTGGGAATCAATCCAGCAGCCTCGTTGCCCAGAGCTTGTGCTCTAACCAACTGAGCTACCCGTCCGCCCCTTGACTTGTCCTCTTATACCTACCACTAGGTGTTCCTCTGTTTAATAGTTGAGCTTCTTAAAAAATTGTCCATTCATTATTTCTACATTCTCACCTCTGTTTACTTTTTTAAAAAATGATAATGTCAAGTTTAATCTGCCAAATATACTAGTTGGATTTGTGGAGCATGTTTTGTCTGGGTTCTGCACAGTAAACAGATTTCTTGAAATGATTGATGGGTAGAGGTAAGAATGGGCCCTGGCCAGAATGGTGGGAATGGAGCAGGGAAGAGCAGAGGGGAGGCTTCAGATGCAGGGGACTGGCCAGGGATGAGCCATGACCCTTGAGGGACCAAGGGGCACAGGATCCCAGGTGACAGCCTCTCTGAGTGAGCACCCAGGCAACATGGATGGGCTGGTTCTCGCAAACTTGCCAGCAGCTGCCCCCAGCAGAATTGTCCCCTACTGTGCAATCTATTGGACAAGATCTTCTTACCCCACCTCCCAGGTACCTCCAACAAGGATTCTGAATTCTCAAAACAGCAAAAACATTCAAATGGTTATATATGAAATGCTGTCCTGCATCTTTCTGTCTCAAAGATAGCAGCTGCCCCACCCCAGCCCGCCACCATCTATCCCCCCAAACGATTTTTGTGTCAAGATGAAGAGGAGGCCCAAGGCTGTCTTGAGTGGCTGCTGCAGCTGCGCCAGGGCACAGAGTGGGCGAGACATGGCAGCTACCCTGGCCTCATGGCCCAGTTCCCTGGTATCTCCTCCCTCAGTCCGTATTACTTATTCAGGGAGAGCAACTGCATTCTTTTTCCTGGTAAGGTCGCGTCATCTTTTACTTTCCTTTCTTCTTTCTGTTTGGCAGCTCCTCCTACTATTTCCGGATGATTGCCAGGTGGGCAAGATCAACCTTGGCTTGCCCTATTTTCCCAGCTAAATGCATTTTCATGTAACCATCTTTTGCTTTCTGCTTCTCGAATTCTTCTTGTTGTCTCCTTGAGAGTCTCTTGGACCCATCCAGGTCCAGTCGTGTGAAGTTTTTGGTTGTCTGTGCCACCTGGTTGAGGTTCTCGATGTTGACAAACCCTTCCACACCCTTGCACTTTTGCTGATAATCTTCATCTTCACTCTCATCTGAGTCTAGTGATTTCTTCTCCTTTTTGGGGTCCCCTGCAGCCCCACCTCCACCTTCTTCTCCTTGTTCCTCTTCTTCCCAGGCCTTCTCCCTTTCAGCCTGGAGCTGTGTGTTGATCTCCTCTGGGCTCTTGTACTGCCAGCGTCACATTTTGGCCTTCCTTTCTTCCTCCTTTAGGCACCGGGGCTGCCTTCATTCACTTTTTAATTCACTGCAATGAAGCTTCCACCCTGCTTTTGCCAAAGTCACTAGTAACTTACATGTTTGTGATCCAAAGGGACAATTTTTAGTCTTAATCATAGTTAATCGCTCTATAATATTTGACACTAGTAGTCATTTTCTCTTCTATGAAAAATATTTTCCCTTGGTTTTTATGATACTCTATTCTTATGGTTTTCATTCTCCCTTCTTCTTAGTCTCCTTTGTGACTCCCTCTTTTCTGCTGTATTAAATATTGGTGTTTCTCAAGACTTGCAACCTGTGTGTCTTCAAATTAACACCCTCACTTAAACATCTCTGCTGTGAGTGCTGGGTTCAGTCTTATGACGTGCTGATCCCTCAGGCGGGACTGTGGGCCATAAGAGGAGCCCTAGCAGTCTGAGTTGTTTCCTCTCCCACAGCTGTGGTAGTTCCGGGATGCAGCGAGCTCGGAGCACCAATCTAGGTCTGCGTCCTGCGCCCCCATGGTCCGCAGTCTCCACACTTCTTGATTCTCTCCTCCCCCGCTCACCCAATTTGACCAGCTTCAGATGATTTCAGTTGCGCATTTCTTAGTCTTGTATTTTAGAAAAGCTTTCTTCGTGGAAGGATGTATACGCATACTATAAGGATGCTACTTATATACAGGGCTATAATCTTTGATATCAACCTAAAAGTTTAGGGATTTATGTTATATTAGTAAACTATCATGACTCTTTGATCTAGAACCTTTCTTAAAATCTTAAAAAAATAATGTTTATATTTTTTTGTTTTATCATCTACCTGGCAAGAATAAAGCTTTCCATAGTTTTAGCATTTGTATGTAAAGCAGTATTTATCTTGTCTTGGCTGCTGTGCTGGTTCCTCTTTTGGTCCTCTGATCTGTGGGTGTTGCCCAAGGCCATATCTTCTACTTCTAACCTTCTATAATCATTATCTCTGTGAGCTCATTCATTCTGGTGATGAGAGATTCGGCTGTAACCTCTTTGTTGACTTTTAAAGCTGTTCAAACTGATCATCTCAATTTCATCAAATCTAAAACTTAATCCATCTTTGTATGTCACACTCTCTTTTTCAACTTCCTGAGGTCATTTATATGAGTATGTGCCTGTCTTTTCATAAGTCTGTCTTTCCTATATATTACTATCAGTCTTAATTTTTATTACTCTCGCTAGGAGTCTGTAGGGGCTTCATTTTATCTGTTACTTTAAATTCAGGATCCTGTGCCTTTGAAGGCTTTTCATTATCTAGTTCCACTCTTCTCGCTGGTCTTTCCAGGTTCTGACTTTACTCCTCTCCCTCTTCCCTTGACAGTTAAGTTGGTCTCCTCTTTCATGGTAAGCACACCTTGATCATGCTGTCCAGTTAATTCTGAAATGTACAATAGAAGATCTGCCTTATCCTAAGCCTTTCCTGACCACCCCAGCCTCGTAAGACGATTGCCTAATTATGAACATTTCTTTCACAAATGTTTAGAAGGTAACTGGCATTTAGTTTTTTAATTGTTTTGCCTGGGGCTTTTTGTCCTTCACAAGCCCGTAAGTTCCATGAAGACAGACAGGCCTGTGTTATACCTCTTTGTGCTTCAGTGTAATCAAGTGCTAGACACATAATAAAGGCTTATTGATTATTATATTTTAAACATACCATACTTCACAATATTTACCTTAACCACACCACTTTGTGGTTTAGTTCAATCATGTTTTTGGTCAATCATAGGTTATTCCTAATTCAAATGCTCATCTTTAGGGAACCAAAGCTTATAGATCAGTGGTTCTCAATCTCATCAGACTGAACACCCTCCGTTTGAAAATAAGTGCTTTGTAATATCCACTTTATTATACTGAAATAAAATTTATAGACAGGATAACCTGTTTACAAATCTAATTTAAAAAGACGATATAATGTTTGAAATCATAATAAGCAATAAAGGAAACTGACATAATGAAACATGAGATATTTCTAATATATACTCTCTCTCTCTCTCTCTCTCTCTCTCTCTCTCTCTCTATATATATATATATATATATATATATATATATATATGCACTCAGGCATGACGACACTGGAAATCCTGAGGAAGTAGTCAGATGCTTGCACTTGTAACAAAATCACTGTGAAATAGACAGCTATATATGTAAACTGATAGAAGTGTGTTGTAATATGTTTAAGATATAATGAGTAGTGCTTCTTTTAGCAGTGTGATTTTCTGAAATGGTGAACTACTCTTAAAAACGTTCCAAATTTTGCATTCCTGAAAAATTAATCCCAAATCAATACCATGCAAGAATACATTGTGTTTATATGTAATATGGAGTTAGATTCTAGGCTTATATAATTATAAATAAGTTTTTCCTTTGTATGACTATCAGGAGTTTGGAAATTGTGACACAATTCTTTGTTCTATGGAACTTCTCTACATATGCCCACTTGCTTCTTGCCCACTAAATATCAGTTGCATCTCACCCATCCAAATAATTATAACCAAAATGCTCCCACAAATTTCCAAAAATATTTTAAAATTTTTAAAATTTCCACCAAATTTTAAAAATTCCTTTTTCCTAGGGGATATTGCCCCATTGAAAATAATGTTGAAAATGATTTTAATTTTCGAATGAAATCAGCATTCCTCAAACTATGTTTTGTGATAAAATGGTTTTTGACATGTTAATAGAATACCCATGAGGGAGAAGATATTCTACGGTCAAAGCAAAATTGTTTTGTTTTGTTTTTTTCCCTGAACTGCATGACTTCATAGGCTTTAATGTGTTTTCCAAAACCATTCCATTGTGGAGTCCTTGTGAAATTGCTGAATTGGGTTTTTAAAACATAGAGCCCCTTTAGGCATATTAGAGTCTGTGGGTTGCACTTTGAAGATAAAAACATGAATGATTATGATATGCTGTATTTATAGTGGGATGTAGGCAGTCCTGGTTTACCTAGAGAATTTTTAGAGTTGCATATGCCTTGCCACATGTGAGCACTTCTATTCCATGAGAATATTATGGAGCAACTGAATCCTGGATGGTAAAATTTAATAAACTTAGGAAAATTTAACAAAAAATTATGTAAAACACAATTGATTTTGATAAATCAACCTTTAGGTGGCAGGAAGATAGAGTGGCCAAATTGGTGAAATAGGTCAATACCAGGTCTCCTGTGTTGACCAAACTGGTGTGTATTGTTAAAAATTTTCCTTTTGTTAATAGTGGAAAAAAACTCATAAAGAGATTATATGCAAATTGGGGCAGAGAGAACTCAATGTAAAATATATGAACATATCTCTAAAAAGATACCAACATGAACGAAGAAAAGTTAAAATTTTTGGAGAAATCTGAAATAAAGTTGAAGATCAGATGAAAAAGTCAAAGAGAATGAAATGCATGCACTAAAGTACAGAAAGAATACAACTAAACAGAATATGTAGAAACTGTTACTTCTTGCCTGAGTGAAGCCCAGAAATTTATTGCAAAGGAGCGATGCATTATCACACATAGTAGGCAGAATTACTGATTTCAAACTGCTTATCTGGCAGGAAATCTGTGGTAATACCAAAGTACTAGAGAAAATAATGAATATGATAAAAGAAATAATATTCCAGTCTTTATCCCAATATCTGGAACACCTCAACTTTAATCAGTAACAGAGAGAAGCAACATGATTGGATAACAAAAAAGACTTGGGTCCACTCTAGCTCCCCGTCTAAAATGCCCCCACCTCCATTAGCTGGAATATATGCCAGCCCTTTGATTGGTATGTTTAACAGCACATCAGTCATTCCAGAGAGTTGAGAAAGGATAGTCAAGAAATACTTCAGATGATCCCAGTTAACAGTGATTGGTTTCTTTTCTAACTGGACTGAACGTGATGAAAAAAATAAAAACTATTTTTCCATATACTGCTGATAAGACCTTACTTACCTTGGTACGGGGAAATGTTTTTACACTGTTAATCTCTGAGGGAAAATGTGGCTGACTTTATGGAGAACTTTGACACCAACGCAAAGAGTAGGTTACCATAGTCAAATACAAATTTGCTGGAAGAAAATGAAAAAGAATCAGTGACTGGCAACTCTGTGCCCGGTACCCAGAAGCATCAGCCTGGTGAATTTATCCAAGACAAGTAGTGTGTCATTCCCCTCACTGAATTATTTGGAATGTTTGTCAATAAGGAGCTGCAGATAAAAACAATAAATATTTCCAAAAGTGCTTTTATTTTTAAAGCATCAGTCTCCAAACTAGAAATCATATTTCCTAATGACCCAAGTATAGCAAAACTTCCTTTTCTTTTTCTAAGTGGAGAAAACCCCTTTGCTACTGTCAAACTTTGACCATGAGTGACATAACCCAATAATATGATGAAAAAAGTCCTTGAAGTTCATCAGGACCACATGCAGGTAAACCACTACGTGAACACTTCAAGTTATTGGTCCCAGGCTCCTTTCTTCTGGGTTCAGGAAAGTAAGAGCTTGTCTCTCTTAGGATAAAAAGTAGGCAGGTCCACTAAATGTTAATGACACAGGACCTGCTACTCCAGGATCTGCAAAGCAGAGCACGAGATTAAATTATCCTAAATGCATTTGTCAGGGATCATCACCCGTTTTAAGGGGAGATGCTCTGGCCAGAAAGGAAAATACAAGCACATTTAATTAAATGGCTCACTCCTTCTGTCATCATAAAAAGGTTGGGGCATCTTTGCTTTCTTAAGGGAAATCAGCAGAGGAGTCCAAAAGGATACAATGTGAATAACAGGAAGATAGGTGGTTGAAAGAATCTTCAAAAACCTGGACTCTGGTTAGGCCAACCCTGGAGATGAAGCCCAGGCATGATGTTCCATCAGGCCAGATAACCCAGAACCCCGTCTTACATATCAAGGAAGTGATTTCTGTACCTTCCCCTGGACGAAAGGGACAAGTGGTCGGTCCCTTTCGTGGACAGTTTATGATTACACAGAGGCACCTGGGAATTTGTAGTGAACATTGCCCTTTTTAGCAGCCTTTGCATCCCCTCAGCAACAAATTCCTCCACTTTAAGGAGAGCCAGGAGGATTTTGCTTAATTTGCCAATTTACCAAGTAAACGGCAGACTACTGATATTTAGTGGCTACATATAAAATTTAAAGAATAAATTTCAAAAAAAAAAAAAGAAGGGAAGATGAAGGTATCATTTATCACTTATAAAGGCAAGTACATGAACATTCAGTTTCATGCAATCTGCCTATTTTCTCCCAGGTTAACTAAGGTACAAAGTAAGGAGGAATAAGAAGCAAATGCTGGTTACTATAAAAATTCCTGCATATCTATAAAATCCAAGGTCTGGCAACTAAAATATAGTCAAATGATTTTACAATATGTCTTTCAATATTGATATATAAGTATTCACTTCCAAATAAGAAGGGGAAAATTTTGGATTTTTTTCTTCCCCTGTAGGAAAGTTCCAACGAATGTCTCTTTTAAAAAAAGAAACTTTGTTTATTTTTTGAGAATTTTAATGAAAGACATATATGTTTATACTAACCATGTTGATCCTATGTCTAGAAAGCTATCTATCTTGGGAAACTTAATCTCAAAGCTCTCTCTTCAAAATGAAAGCATTACATTTAAAATATATATATCTATATATGTCTGTATATATAGTCTCTTTAATATGTAGGTAACCTTTTTTCTTTCTGTTTATAGTATTGGTTTAATTCCTGTCAAATGTAATTTATAAAGGGGATGGACAGTTCATTTTAATAGAATATACAGACCTAGTATCATACCATGGGACCCACAGGAAGGGTGAGGGGGTACCGCACTTTCCCCTGGGAACAGTAGTTCTAATCCTACCTTCCCCTGGTTCTCAGCAGAAGGCTGGGAGCCCAGAGCATAGATATCTTATTAAAGTGCTGCTACACAGCAGCCTCAACTATTTATGTGTATTAATGTGTAAACAGTAAATCATTCTCACTTAAGCTAGTGTGACTTTTTTTTTTTTTTGCCTGCTCTTGGGCTATGAGGATTGAGTTCTCAAGTATGCAGGGCAACATGGAAAGTACTCTTAGGGCTGCAAGGCAATGGATCTAACATTTATTAAATGCTCATTATGGTCTAAGCACTGGGATAGATTCTTTTAATTTACTTAATCCTCCTATAAGTTTATATATTTTTATTTTCCTTTTACAAATTATAAGAATTGAGACTAAGTTATAAGAATTGAGACTAAGAGAAGTTAAATAACTTGTCCAAGATCTTCAGCTATTAAGTTCTTGAGCTTAGATTTTAAATCATGGTTAATCTGATACCAAACCAATTATTTTGCCATTTTCCATAATCTACAAAGCAATCTTACTGCAGATTATTTCTACTTGTTAAAAGAAGAAACAAAATTTTCTAATTGAGCAGGTCATCTTTTAGAGGTGACACTGTACATCCCATCCCTAAGTAGGGGATTGTAAGGGGTGAAGATCTTTTCTAAAAATAATAAACATGAGTTGGAGACCATCTACTACAGTCACCATGTGACAGGGAGTTGACTTATCAGACCATGTGTGATAATAAGAAAGCAACCATTTGGGTCACTGCTGGAGTAGAACCCCAGAGTCAAAGCGGGCCAGAAAAGGACTAATCGTGTAGTTCTTCACTCAAAATCCTTCATTTGGCATTCTGTTTCATTCATGGTAAACCTAGTTTTTACAGGGGCCAACAAAGCTGTACTTAATTCCTATCCATACCTCTTTCCCCTGTTGTCTCTCTCTAACCTCCCTTCTACTAATTTTCTTCCTGATCATTATACTCCAGCCACTATGGCAATCATGCTGTTTTTAAAAAATATATATCAGGCATACCTTTGTTTCAGGCCCAATGCATTGGCTGTTCTGTATTCTAGAACATTTGTCTAGATATCCATAGGCCTCATGTTCTTTTCTACTCCACGTCTTTGCTCAAATGTTATCTTTTCAATGAAGCAGACCCTGATCACCCTACTTAAAATTGCCATACCCCCACCTTGATAATCTCTTACCTTGCTGTTTTTTTTTGCATAGAACTTACCACCTTCCAAAATATTACATAATTTATTATATTTATTATCTGACCTCTCCACATTAGAATGTAAACTCCATAGAGATTTCTGTCTGTTTTATTTACTGATGCACCCCCCTGTGCCTAGAAGAGGGCTGACATAACAAGTGCTTAATAAGTACTTGTTGAGTGAATGAATGAATGAATAGTCTCTTCCTCATTTCTACAGAGGTTTTATGACATATGCAGCAAATAGTTTGAAGAATCCCTCAGTGTATTATCATTGGACAGTGACCCTAGTAAATAGTAGATAGATATCTGAGTGACAATATAGTCAGTCCTTTTTTGAGTAATTTCAAGGTGGTGATTCTTGAATTAACATATATGAAACATAAGCCTGATTTTTTTCTGCTTCAGTTTGGATACGCTTACATTATTTTTTGGTAATCAGTTTTTTCATTTTGAAAAATTTTGGAAATAAACTAAAATGGAAAAATATAGTGAACCCTTATGTACCTATCATCCAACTTCTACAGTTAACACATGGCTTGCCTTATTTCGGTGATATTGCTCCTTGCTTACTGCCCATTTCGCAATACTATTTTAAAGCAAAATGCAATGATAGGGAGACAGCGTATCATTTCATTTGAAAATTATCTGAAAGATTTTTGATGAAGTTGAATATTGTTAAAACTGTTAACATTGCAGCTCATGATTTGTTTCAAAATATAATTAAATCATTGCTAAAGCAAGTCATTCTGGAGTTTCACCATATTTGTATCTTTCCATCGAAGATGTGCTGAACCAGTTCTCTGACTTATATTTATTTGAATGTGATTTCTTCCCTTTGGCTGCATAGCTCAATGTATTTAAAAATAATCTTCCTCTTAAGGTACCTGCTTTTCATAAATGGCCTTGTATATAAAGTGAGTGGATACTTAAAAAGGAAAAGCTACCTGTTTTTAGGGTAGCAGGATTATAGATAACATTAAACTATTCCAAAATTTGACTATCTTTACTATTACTATTAAAAAAGCATTTTGTAATTGAGGGTTCCCTACTTGTCTGTGGAATATGAGATGATCAAATCAGTGATGCATGAGAAAGATCAATTCTGTTGTACAAATGGCTGAGAAGAGCTGGATAAAACATTTTGTTCAGAGCAAATGAGCTGTGATTTTTATCTGAATGTTTATTTTTTTGAAGTATAAATTCTCCGCTATGGAGTTACTTCAGACAGTCTCAAAGCATGACCAAAGTCAAAGTGTTTAATTTGTTGAAAATTGTTACAGGCCCCTATAATCTGCAGATATGATTTTCAGATTGGTGATCGTAGGCAAAGCAAGCAATTTGTATAACTATTACAATACGTGCATTATCGAAACAAATTATTTAAAATTTAAAATTTACTAAATAAAATACATCTTATACATGAATTTTAATATCTTATTAGACTATTAAATGTATTCTTATATTTTTCTTGGCTTACCAGTTGTGAAGGCATAATAAAAATTAGCCATTTGCTGTTACTAAATTATAGTCCATGTTAAGCAATATATTCTGCTTAGAAACATTTGAAAGTTTTAAGTGCTGACTAGGAAATTTAAAATGTTATATTATTTTAAAAAGATTTCTTGACAGACAAATCAGTATCTCTGCCAGTTTTTGCATCATTATTTTTGGCAGGATAATTAGCTGTAATGCCAGGATTCAGATATATGATAGTTGGAATTATAGATGATCCAAAAATTCATTCTCAAATTGTGATATATCTCACACCCATAGGAAGTAGGGTATGGATTACAAACAACTAGGTGTATTCATGGTTTTAAAGCTACCCAAATAAAGATAACTGGTTTCTAATAAGGGGATGAGAACTTTTGAACTATTGTAACTTTGATTACCGTGTTTCCCCGAAAATAAGACCTAGCCAGACCATCAGCTCTAACGCGTCTTTTGGAGCAAAACGGGTCTTATATTAATTTCTGCTCCAAAAGATGCATTAGAGCTGATGGTCTGGCTAGGTTTTATTTTCGGGGAAACACGGTATATGTTCGACAGTTGGAATTAAAAAAAACACACTATCAAATGGGGTTTCAGTGTATGTTGATGTAATATATGACAAGTACAACAAAAAGGGTGAGGGTAAAGGGATCTATATGATGTTAGTGTTTCTACATTCCACTTGTATTGTTAAAATAGTGATTCTAAGTAGACTATGAAAAGTTAAGTTTAGTGTAATCCCTAGAGCAACCACTAAAAAAAATACAATGATACAATGAAGAAATATACAGAGATATAATAAAAAGCACAATAAAGTGAAATGCTAAAAAAACACAACCTCAAATAATCCAGAAGAATGCAAGAAAGGGGAAACAGGAATGAAAATAGAGGGACAAACAGAAAATAATAAAATGGTAGTCTTAAACCCAAACACATGAATATTTATATTAAATATAAATGGTCTAAATACACCAGTTAAAATTGTCTAACTACAACAAAGACAGCAATTGTCAGATTCAATCATAATTTAAAAAAGACTATTATACTCTTTTTAAGAAACCCACTTTAAATGTAATGATATAGGCACGTTAAAGGGATAGAAAAAGATATATCATGCAAACACTAATAAAATATTGGGAGTGGACATATTAATATCAGACAAAGTAGACTTCAGAGCAAGGAAAATTACCAGGCATATTACATAATGATAAAGGGCCAAGAAGACTCATCAGTACTAAATATCTATGCACCTAACAGCAGAGCTTTAAAATGGATGATGCAAAAACTGGTGGAAGTGAAAGGAGATATGGGAAAATTCACTTCTAGATGAAACTTTCAATATTCCTTTCAGTAAATACAGTAGTACCTTCTTATTTGTGGGGGATATGTTCCAAGACCCTTAGTGAATGCCTGAAACCACAGATTGTACCAAAACCTGTATATACTGTTTTTTACATACATACCTATGATAAAGTTTAATTTATAAATTAGATACAGAAAGAGATTAACAACAATAACTAATAGAACCATTATAACAATATACTGTAACAAAAGTTATGTGAATGTGGTCTCTTTCAAAATATCTTATTGTATTGTACTCATCTCTTTACTTAAAGGAAGCACTTTATTACTTCTTTTTGGCGTATCCAAATTGCTGGCATCACTAGTCTTGTGCTTTGGGGCCATTATTAAGTAAAATAAGGATTACTTGAACACAAGCACTGGGATACCACGACAGCTGATCTGATAACCGAGCTGGTTACTAAGTGACTGACAGGCTGACAGCGTATACAGCATGGAAACACTAGACGAAAGGATAGTTCACACTCTAGGTGGGATGCAGTGGGATGGCGCAAGATACATCACACTACTCAGAACAGTGTGCAGTTTAAAACTTATTGTTTCTTTCTGGAATTTTTCATTTAATATTTTTGGACTAAGATTGACTGCAGGTAACTGAAACTGTGGAAAGTGAAACCGCAGATAAGAGGGGACTATTGTATGTTCAAATGATAAGAGAGTAAAATAATCTAAGATTGATTTAAAAAATAAAATTGCACTAAAGTGGCAGAGATAGTTAGGTCCTCAAATTAAATCTTGACATTTATCATCCAGTAAGACTAAGAATAAAAAGTGTCTTCTGGGATGAAGAAGTTACAGTTTGAGTGCCTCACTGATAACTGCTGAGAGATAGACGGCAATATCTATTTAATGGTGCCATTTCTCTCATGCTTCTCACATTTGAAAAATCAGCATTTTTCAGATATTGTAAAGGAAATTGAAAGAATTTGTTTCTTCATTGTATCATGCTTTGGGAAGTCCTCAATTATTTTGTAAAACTGTGTATCAAATATTTTGTGAATCATTTTCATATCAAATAATATTTGGTTGTAAAACCAGGAAGCCATTCAAAAAGTTTCAAGTGTGGGGAGAGTTGATATTATGAAAGTGCATTTCTTTTCATTTATTTGCAGGCAGCCTGGAAGAAATAGCTCTCTGGAACCAGCTGGCTTGTTGACATTTCTCTGCACGTTTGCTTCTCTCTTCTAATTCAGGAGACTGACAGTCTTGCCCACATATTCACTTGTGACTGGCCTTATCATGACCATCTCAAAATGATAGCCTAAGACCTACAGTCTACATGTCTTCTGGTTCTTCTTCCCACAATTAAGTATCCATGTTCTAATTACAAGTCCCCAGGAGAAAGTAAAAAATTGCTTCAGTCAGTTGTGTTCTGGAGGTTGGGTTGGGAGTGAAGGGACAAGATCAAATGGCACAAGAGATCTGTCCCTTTCAGGGTAATGAGCAGGGCAGGTTTTCAAAGAAGAAATTATTGGCATCTCTGGTATACATCAGGATTAATTTTATTTTTTTATGTATAATGTGATAATTAGACTAAAGCAAGTGATCTTCTTTTTAGTCTGACAGTGATTTTCACTCGTGAATTACGTGAGCACATCTCTGTTGACAGTGGCAACTTCATTAAATGATCACAAAATGAGAACATACTGACGTCTAGATAGAACCCCCCCAAATGAATCTCTGTATTTAAGATTTCATTTTTTACTTTATATAAAATGTCATCAAATGAAGATGTTAATTCTACCTAAGAACAATTAAATATGAAAAAAATTAAATGTGACATTTATTTGGCATTTATAAATAAAGAAGTTCATGTTACATAGATATTTTTGGACATTTTTAACATTAAAAAGTCCATTCATGTTATTACATAGACATTAAAACCTAATATTTTAGGAAAATCATTCTTGTTGTATGTACATTTATTGCATTGCTTCCTGTTAATTTTAAAATTTGAAATCCTCTTAGTATGCAGAACAGATTGTGATATATTGAAGGATTAAACTTCACTGTCTTGTTTCAAATTAATCCCTCATATAGAGATCATCACTTGAACTCACAGAAATATGGCTGCAATTCACCTAAAAAAGCTCAATGGATAAGTTATTTTATGTAGGATCAATGCTGCACTTCTTGACTGTTTGATATATACTTCTCCAAATTTAAATAAATCTTAGAAACATACTTTTTCTCAGACTTTCATAAGGATTCATGGATAAGGTGTCTCTGGTGGTTTATGTGGTGAAATAATGCCATTAAATATTGTTTGGATTTTTCCCACTTTATTGGAGTAACTTGGTAAGCATATATATTTTTTTATTTTTATATAAAAGTTTTTACATTATTTTAAACTTTAATTTCCTACTTTAAACCTTAATTTCCTCATCATACAAGTACAGATAAACTTTTCACATTTAAACAAAATAGTTAATCCTTAGGAGAACATTGTTGCATTTGTTTGTGAATGTGTTTTTGAATGAAATAGATAAAAATTATACACGTAAATTAATGTGATACACCACATTAACAAAATGAAAATAAAAATCACATGATCATATCAATAGATGCAGAAAAAGCATTTGATAAAATACAGCAACCTTTTATGATAAAAACCCTTAAGAAAGTGGGAATAGAGGGATCATATCTTAACATAATAAAGGCCATATATGACAAACCCACAGCTAACATCATCCTCAATGGGGAAAAGCTAAAACCATTCCCCCTAAGATCAGGAACAAGACAAGGTTGCCCACTTTCTCCACTTCTATTCAACATAGTGCTGGAAGTTCTAGCCACAGCAATCAGACAAGAGAAAGAAATAAAAGGCATCCAAATTGGTAAGGAGGAAGTAAAATTATCATTATATGCAGATGATATGATACTATATATAGAGAACCCTAAAGACTCCACCAAGAAACTATTAGAACTGATAGATGAATTTAGTAAAGTAGCAGGATATAAAATTAATATTCGGAAATCAGTTGCATTTGTATATACCAATGATAAAATAGCAGAAGGAGAAATTAAAAAAAAATTCCATTTACAATTGCTCCAAAGACTATAAAATATCTGGGAATAAATCTAACCAAAGATGTAAAAGATCTGTACTCAGAAAATTATACAACACTGAAGAAAGAAATGAAAGAAGACATAAATAGATGGAAACACATTCCATGTTCATGGATAGGAAGAATTAATATAGTTAAAATGTCCATACTGCCTAAGGCAATATACATATTCAACGCAATTCCTATCAAACTACCAACGACGTTTTTCACAGAAATAGAACATATAATCCTAAAATTTATATGGGACCATAAAAGACCCCGGATAGCCTCAGCAATCTTGAGAAATAAGAACAAAGTGGGAGGTATAACAATACCTGATTTCAAACTATACTACAAGGCTACAGTAATCAAAACAGCATGGTACTGGCATAAAAATAGACACATAGATCAATGGAACAGAATAGAGAGTCCAGACGTAAATCCATGCCTATATGCCCATCTAATCTACGACAATGGAAGCAAGAATGTACGATGGGGTAAAGACAGTCTGTTCAATAAGTGGTGTTGGGAAACCTGGACAGACACATGCAAGAAAATGAAGCTGGACCACCTCCTTACACCATATACAAAAACAAATTCAAAATGGCTTAAAGACTTAAATGTAAGATCTGAAACCATAAAATATCTAGAAGAAAATATAGGAAGAAACTTCATGGACATTACCCGGAGTAAGATTTTCACTGACATATCCCCTCGCGCGAGGGAAGTAAGAGAAAAAATAAACATGTGGGATTACATCAAACTAAAAAGTTTTTTCACAGCAAAGGAAACCATCAATAAAACAAAAAGGGATCCTACTGTATGGGAAAAGATATTTGCCAATGATATATCTGATAAGGGATTAATATCACAAATCTATAAAAAACTTACTCAACTCAACTCCAAAAAAACAAACAACCCAATTAAAAAATGGGCAGAGGACTTGAGGAGACATTTTTCTAAAAAGGACATACAGAAGGCAAGAAGACATATGAAGAAATGCTCAACCTCACTAACCATCAGAGAAATGCAAATAAAAACCACAATGAGATACCACCTCACTCCAGTCAAAATGGCTATCATCAATAAATCAACAAACAACAAATGCTGGCGTGGATGTGGAGAAAAGGGAACGCTAGTGCACTGTTGGTGGGATTGCAGATTGGTGCAGCCACTATGGAAAACAGTATGGAGGTATCTCAGAAATCTGAAAATGGAACTACCCTATGATCCAGTAATTCCACTCCTAGGCATCTATCCAGAGAAATCCAAAACTCCAATTCAAAAATCTGTATGCACTCCTATGTTTATTGCAGCACTTTACACAATAGCCAAGATATGGAAACAACCGAAATGCCCATCGGTAGATGACTGGATTAAGAAGCTGTGGTACATTTATACAATGGAGTATTACGCAGCCATAAAGAAGGAAGAAATCTTATCATTTGCAGCAACATGGATGGATCTAGAGAACATTATGTTAAGTGAAATAAGTCAGAAAGAGAAAGACAAGTACCATATGATCTCACTTATATATGGAATCTAAAGAAAAGACTATGTGAATGAACTAATCAGAAACAGTTTTGGGGACACAAAGAAAAAACCGAGAGTTGTTAGATGGGTGTGGGGGGGGGAGGTTGGGGATAAGGAGAAAGGTGAAGGGATTTGGAAGGAGCTGGTAACCACAAGATGGCCTCAGGGTTTTTTTGAAAATTAATTTGGGGAAGGTATTCAATAATGTTGTAAAGATTTTGTTGGGTATCCGATGGACATGCGTCCTATTTGGGAGACCACCCCAGGGATACTGTGGATACCTGATCATGGCATTGTACACCAGAAGCTAAACATTAATGAATGCCAACTATAATTTTATATATATAATGTGATGGTTCAGTGTGAGGTCGGAGGGATAGATGGGAGGAGGGGGGTTCACAGTGTGAGGGATATAAATGATGAACGTCTAAGTATTACCTTGTCTTGTACACCTGAAACTAATGAATAAATAAATTTAAAAAAAAAAAAAACAACAACAAAAAAATTATACACGTATATGTGAATGTTGAAATGGAGCATGAAAAATGAGGATAGCTGTTATAGTATGGTGATTATGGCTTGAAATTAATGTATAGTTAAGAAATATGTAAAGGAAATTTAAATACGGCATACTTTTTTTTCTAACAGGAGGTTGTATGAAAACAATTTAATACTATCATTTTATGTAAATAGTTGTGATAGAGCAGAAATAAGAAAGTCACTGACTAAATAAGATTGTTTTAATAAAGTTAAAAATAAACATTTTAATAAACTTACATAACTCATGAAAAATATTTGGTTGTAGTTTGTGTTAGAATAATTATGAGAGAATAAAGGAATACTTCTTTCTTTGAAAAGTTGAGAATGGAAGTAGAATATTGAAGTAGGTTGTTAGCAGAGTAAAATTAAAATCTGGATTTTAAAATAATTGTATTTTAAACTCCATGACTTTTGAAAAAAGCAAATTGGTGATTATTTAACTAGGATTATAGTTCTAGATTATTAAAATACAGTAGTCTCCGCGTATCCATGAGGGATATGTTCCAAGATCCTGTGGATGCCTGAAACCATGGATAGTTCCTAATTAACTTCTTCAACACTGTTGGAAATGTGGCAGTAGCTTCTTTATAGGCAGATGCAGCCTCTCTAGTAATTTTAATATTTTTCAGTCTAAACCTATTTCAGAATCTGTGTAACCATGCCTTACTTGCAATAAATGGCACGGTGGTATTTGTTGCAGGGGACCCCTTGCTGAAGTCTTCATATAGGTTCTGTGATTTCTGGCGCGATGTTACCATCAGAACATGTTTTCTGTTCATGTCTTCCATTCACAAATTTAATGCCTTTTTCATCTTAACTAAGCACTTAGCACATAGTGTAACTTTTACAGTTTGAGGTGCGACAGCAAAACTAGCAAAATTTTCTTTTTCTTCACAATTTCATGGATAAAAGATTTATTCCTACTGTAGATATTAGCAACCTCAGCATGATTTTATTTTTAAAAGGTTTTTATTAAAATAGAGCTAACATACAATATTATATTAGTTTTAGGTGTATACCACATAAATGTTATTCAATTTATATACTTAAAGAAATGATCACCATGAGAAGTCCAGAAACCATCTGACCTCGTGCCACGCTATCACAGTAACATTGACTATATTCCCCATGCTGTACATTACATCCTCATGACTTATTTATTTTATACTTGGAAATTTGATTATTTCCCTTCACCCTTTTCCTTTTGTAATTTTTTTCAATTACAGTTGAAATTCACTATTTTATATTAATTTCAGGTGTACAACATAGTGGTTAGACATTTAAATAATTTAAGAAGTGATCCTGTTAACTAGTCTAGTACCCACGTGGTACTTATACTTTATTACCATATCATTGACTATAGTCCCTATGCTTTACTTTACATCCCCATGACTATTTTGTAACTACCAATTTGTACTTCTTAAGGCCTTCACCTTTTTCACCCTGTCCCCCAAACCCCTCCCATCTATCACCCTGATAAATCTAGTACCCTTATGACACCATACATAGTAATTACAATATTACTGACTATATTCCTTATGCTATACCCTACATCCCCATGACTACTTTGTAACAACCAATTTGTACTCCTTAACCCCTTCCCCTTTTTCATCCACCCCCGGCCCCAATCTGGCAGCCATCAAAACGTTCTCTGTATCTTTGAGTTTGTTTCTGTGTCATTTGTTTATTTTGTTCGTTAGATTCCACATATAAATGAAATCACAGTGCATCTATCTTTCTCTGTCTGACACTCCCCTTAGCACTATACCCTCCAGGTCCAACCATGCCGCTGCAGATATAAAGAATCCATTCCCTTCCCTGGCCAAGCAATATTCCATTGTATATATGTACTACCTCCTCTTAATCCATTCATCCGTTGGCAGACACCCAGGCTGCCTCCACTAGTTGACCATTGTAAACAGTGCTGCAATAAACATATGGACGCACATGTCACCTTGAAGTAGAGTTTGGTTTTCTTCAGATAATTACTTAGAGGTGGGATTACTCAGTTCTTTTTCGACTCTTGTTATAGCATTTGTTTTAAAGTCTATTTTTGTCTGGTTTAGGTATTGCTACCCCAACTTTTTTTCGTTTCCATTTTAATGAAATGTCTTTTTCCATCCCTTTACTTTCAGTATGTGTATCTCTTTTGATCTGAAGTGAGTTTCTTGTAGGCAGCATATGTAAGGGTCTTGTTTTCTTATCAATTTAGCCACCTTATCTTTTTATTGGAGCATTTGATCCATTTACATTGAAAGTAATTGTTGACAGATATGTAGTTATTGCCATTTTATTATTCATATTTTTGATCTTTATTTTTTTCATCTTGAAAAGTCCCTCTAAGATTTTTTGTAATTCTGGTTTGGTGTTGATGAACTCCTTTAGCTTCTTCTTGTCTGGGAAGTTCTTTATCTATCATTTGATTCTAATTGATAGCTTTACAGGGTAATCTTGGTTGTAGGTGCTTGTTTTTCATCACTTTTAATATTTCATGCCATTCCCTTTTGCCTACAAAGTTTCCATTGAGAATCAGCTGACAGTCTTATGGAAGTTCCCTTGTAGGGCACTAACTGCTTTTCTCTTGCTGCTTTTAAGATTGTCTCTTTGTGTTTAACCCTTGGTATTTTAATAGTGATGTGTCTTTGTGTAGGCCTCTTTGGGTTCATCTTGTTTGGGACTCTGTGTGCTTCCTGGGCTTGTATATTTATTTCCTTCACTAGATTAGGGACATTTTCCATCATTATTTCTTCAAACAGGGTTTCATTTCCTTCCTCTCTCTCTTCTCCTTCTGCTACCCCTATGATGTGAATATTGGTATGCTTGATGTTGTCCCAGAGGTCCCTTAAACTATCCTCATCTTTTTGGATATTTTTTTCTGTTCTGATTGCATATTTTCTGCTTCTTTATCTTCCAAATAGCTGATTTGATTCATCTAATCTGTAGAGTCCCTCTAATGTATTCTTCTTTTCAATTATTGTATTCTTGATTTCTATCTCCATTTTTATGTTTCTTATTTCGTTGTTGAAAATCTCCCTGAGCTCACTGAACATTCTTATAACCAGTGTTTTGAACTCCACATCTAGTAGATTGCTTGTCTTCATTTTGTGTTCTGGAGTTTTATTCTTCTCATTTGGGACCTGTTTCTTGTCTCCCAATTTTGGCTGCCTCCTTGTGTTTGTTTCTATGTATCAGGTAGGGCTGGCATGCCTCCTGGTCCAGTAGAGTGGCCTTATGTAGTAGCTGTGCTTTGGGGCTCAGTGGTGCAGTCTTTCTGGGTATCTGAGCCAGGTGCTCCAGCTGTGTCCCCTGTGGGGGCTGTGTGTGCCCTCCTCTCGTAGTTGAGCCTTGGTTGCTGTTGGCACATCAGTGGGAGGGACTGACCCTCAGGCTGATTGGTTGTGGGAACTGATGTGACTATAATGGAGGAGTTGTTATGAAGGGGCTGAGTCTCCGGAGCAGGATTTGCTTTAGCAGGGCTAAAGTGTGAGCTTTGGGTGTGTCGTCCCCGGAAGTGGCTGGGTGATGATCTGGCTGGGTCTGAAGCTAGCCACTGGGCATGCTGGCCTGGGGCCTCCTTGGAGGGGCCCCATCGCAGGTCAACTTCAGCCATAGCCTGTGCCCTGCCTGGCGCCACCTTGCATGCAGCCACAAAGCAATCTGCAGATGGCCGCTGCCTGCACTGGGTTGGGAGGTGCCTAAGGGGCCAAGCTATTAACGAAGGCCAGCTGTCATTAGTGCCAGGCTTAGGGCTGCTCAACCAGAGGTAGGGGACATGCCGAAGCCAGATGCTGCTAGTTTGGGTTTTTTGAACCTTTTAGAAGTTTTAGGAAAGTCCTCAGCATGAGCCAAGACAAACTGTTTATACAGAAAAGCCACTGGAAGCGGCTTGGGTGGGCCCGAAAATTGGTTGGGGTGGAGTCTCAGGAAATCAGAGCAAATGAATAGTGTTAGCCAGGTTGATGGAAACTCAGATATGGTGGCTTCTTTGTCTGCATGCTGGCCAGCTCCTCTATCCAGGAGAAAGCTGCCCCTCCAGTCCTTGCCTTGAAGTTAGATAATTCAGTTCCTCCCTGTATGTTCCTGGTGCCTTTTGAGCTGCTGCCCCAGTGCTGGAGCTCAGAGCGAGGGAGTCTGTCAGTGAGCAAGTCCGCGCCCAGGCTCTTTAAGAGGAGCACCTGGGACTGTAGCTTCCCTGTGTCTCCCTCAGCCACTGTCTGAGCTGGTTTTCACAGCCAGAAGTTATGGGGGCTTCTCTCCCTGGCACTGAGATCCTGGGCTGGGGAGCCTGGCTTGGGGCTGAGACCTCTTGCTCCTTGGTGGAGGACTCACTGTACTGAACCCAAACCATTTAGATACAGGTATTCTAAACACAGTTTATTCTAGTAATCAGGTACAATGTCATAGCTATTATGAGTTACTGTGAAATTATTTGGGATCTGGGTATTTTGGAGAATAGTTGCAAAAGCGTATGGACCTATTCCTGAAGGAGAAACTGTAAACCTGTCAGTGCTAGCATAGATGCTACCTAGCTGTTCTTGTCTACACCACTATTCTCACTTTGGAGCTGCAGTAGCTCATTCACAATCCTTCCA